>NC_056746.1:510825613-511125613 GCF_019279795.1 Protopterus annectens | reverse complement strand
ATGTGGCATAAGAAATCTCAGGGTCCTTTCTGTGCCGCACGTGGTGATACCCCCAGCGGCAGAGGGGGTAACAGTTCAGGAAGACGCCCCTATAGAGGCAGAGGGGGTCCTCATAACCAAGGCTCCAGGGACTCTTTCTCTGGACAGCCTTATCAGTGCTCCTAAAGAGCAGCTCGATTGCGTACCTCTGGAAGCAGTCGGGGGTCATTTCTCTCTGCATCAAGCTGCCTGGCAATCTATCACCACCGATCGTTGGGTGCAGAGCATCATCACCAGAGGTTACACCATTCCCCTTTCTTGTCAAGCAAAATTTCTAAGAAAACTTCCCGTTCCACCCAGTCAGAGGGAAGAAGCAGCTTTGGAGATTATAAAGCTGTCACAAAAAGAGTCATCCAACCAGTCCCACCAGACCAACGCGGATCTGGATTTTACTCAAGATGCTTTTTGGTGCCAAAAAAGACAAGGGACTAGAGACCCATTTTGAATCTATCTCAGCAGCTTAAACACGTCTGTCACCCAAACCAAATTCCGGATGGTCACGGTTCAGTCCATTCTCCCCTTTTTAAGAGAAGGTGATTGGATGTGCTATATAAATCTCCGGGATGCATATTACCACATCAAGGTGGACAAACGCTCCAGGAGTCTGCTTCTCTTCAGACTAGGAGCCAGTCATTATCAATTCCGTACCCTGCTTATTCGGTCTGTCTACAGCCCCCAGAGTGTTCACGAAATACATGCAGTTGTAACAGCTCACTTGAGACTAAAAGAATTCCAGGTGTTTCCATATCTGGACAACTGGCTCCTTACTGCCCCCACTGAGCATCTTCTAGTAACAGCACTGCATTATACTCTCTCTCTCTGGAAAAATTGTTGGGAATAACAATACATTGGGAGAAATCAAACCTTATTACTCCTACACAACAAATAGAGTTTATTGGAGCAGTGTTCAATACTCAGTCCTGTCTGGTATCACTCCCAATTCATAGGCTCCATCGATTGAGACTTCAACTCTGGGTGATACTCTCTCACACGAGTCTCTGCAAGGGAAATTCTTCAGGCCTTAGGTTCTATGGCAGCGTCAATCCCAATAGTGCCTGTAGCAAAACTACATATGCGGATCCTGCAAAAGCTCCTTCTGTGTCAATGGTTCCCAAACTATCACCCCCTCAATTACCAGATTCGAATAATCAACTCCTGTAAACAGGACCTGCTTTGGTGGATGAGGCCAGATGTATAACTTTTGAGTCGTCCCTTTCAGTCTCCTCAGCCCAGAGCCATGGTGACCACGGATGCTTCCCTGATCAGGTGGGTGGGCCATTTTCAGGGAAACACTGTCCAAAGCACATGGTCCACCTCAGAGGCCCACCTGCATATCAGTGTCCTGGAACTGAGAGCTGTGCTGTTAGTGTTGCAGGCCTTCCATTCGGCTCTCCCTTCCGGGACAATTGTAATTCAGTCAGACAACATGTCAGTGGTCTGGTATGTCAACAAACAAGGAGGAACCAAGTCCTACCCCCTATGTCGAGAAGCCATGAGAATTTGGCAGTGGGCGATAGCTTCCAACTGCTTTCTGATAGCAACGCATATCCCGGGGAGCTCCAAAGTGAATGCGGACAAACTGAGCAGGTGCATCCTCATGCCTCACTAGTTGGTCCCTCAACCGTGAGGTGGCTTCATTAATCTTCAGACATTGGGGCCAGCCTTGCTGCGATCTTTTTGCCTCCCCATCAAACAAGTGCAGCAGCTATTTCGCCCTACTTCCCCCAGAGGGGGAGTCACCAAGGGACACTCTGATCCACAATTGGCCCACAGGACTTCTTTACGCTTATCCTCCCATTCCTCTGATCCCACAGTTTCTAAAGAAAGCTCTTTGGTTGAAATGCAAGGTGATCTTCGTAGCCCCATTCTGGCCTCGACAAGTTTGGTTCCCCTTCCTTCGGCCTCATCTACTATACCCGCCGTGGATTCTGGATCCTCTACCAGATCTGATTACTCACCCCCCAAGGGTTGAGTCAGACAAATCTGTCCAGTCTCAAGCTGACAGCTTGTTTTTTCCACTTCCACTAGTCACCAGGCAAGCTAATCGCTCCTCACCTGTTCGAGACATCATTCTGGCCTCTCACAAACCATCCACCAGAAGACTATATCAGGATAAATGGAAAAGGTTCTCCATCTGGTCCAAGGATAACATGCTAGAACCCTATTACTGCAGTTCTTCAATACTTGGCTAAGTTTTTTGATAATGGAGCCTCTGCCTCTACTGTGCGAGTACGTCTAGCAGCAATTTCCACAATAGTATTGATGGCACCCCTCTTATTTCTTTACGCCTTTGCAAGGCCTTCCTCAAGGGGACCTCTCATATCAGGCCTCCTGTCAGACAGCCTGTGGAACCTCACTTTAGTCCTTCAGTTGAACCTGTTGTGACGTGTGACCTAAAGTTTTTGTCTTGGAAATCCTTGCTCTTGGTGGCCATCACATCTGCCAGAAGGGTCTCGGAGCTGCAGGCATTGTGTATCAAGAGGCCCTGTCTAGTCTTTCATAAAGACAGAGTATCATTTTGGATGAATCCATCCTTCCTTCCCAAAGTTGTTTCTGAATTCTCCATAAACGAGACCATTGATCTACCAGTGTTCTTTCCAAATTTTGCCAACAGAGGAGAGTACTGCCTTCTCTCCTTAGATGTACATAGACAATTGAGATTTTACCTAGACAGGACTAAACCTTTCCGTAAGTCTGAACAGCTTTTCATTTCTTTTTCTGGGCCCAGAATGGGTGAGGCTGTTTCCAGGGTTACATTATCAAAATGGCTAAGGGACTGTATACATTTCATCTGTTTCCTCAGTAATGAACCTATGCCAAAAGTTAAAGCTCACTCCACTAGATCTATGGCAACATCTATAGTTTTCCATTCCAGGGCCTCCATGGATGACATCTGCGCAGCAGCTACTTGGGCTAAACCTCATACCTTTATCAATCATTACAAATTGGACCTGGTCTCCAGTGGGAGAGATGCCTTCAGCTCAATGGTACTCAGGAATGTTCTTCCATAAGGCCCACCCATGGACCTCAAGGTTGCTTGGGATTCTGTCCCATCAGTGATGAATGGAAAGAAGATTAACAACATCAGATAAAGAAGTTATGTCTCACTGTAACATTCCATCTGTGTTGTTCATCTTCTTTCATTCATCACTTCCCACCCTCCTTCCCCCTCCAAAGGCTCCTGGGGGATCCTTTGGATCTAAGTGGTGCCTTAGGGTATTTGCGCAGAAGTGGCCTCAGCTTTACTTTTTTTTTCTCTAGCAAACTCGATCTGAGGTAACAGGGAGAAGGGCATTCTGGGTAGAGACTTAGCTCTAGAGATTTTTTGGCTAGTGCAAGCTTGGTAAAAAGGCCGACTTGGTTCCAAGGGCTTGGAACCGAACCCATCGGTGATGTATGTAAGAAGATGAACAACACAGATGGAACATTATGGTAAGATGCAGCTTCTTTTTCTTAGGGTCGATATCTTTCTGTTGTGCCCATTCTCGGCACCAGTGCATAAAGTTTTCGAGTTTTGGTTACAGTTTTTAATGTAGGAGCTAGCTCCTCGACTATTAAAGTACAGTTAGCTGCCATTTTTGATTTTCATGTAGGAATTAATTCCACCTTATATTCTTCAAAACTTTATAAGGGGTACCTTTCTTCTGAAACCCTCTTTTAAAGATCCAAATCAACCATATTTAGTTTTACAAGCTTTGACTTAGTTTCCATGTAAACTATTAGCGAAGTGTGAACTAAAGTTTTTAACCTAGAAAACTTATCTTTTTAGTAGCTATAACCTGTGCTTGAAAAGTCTCTGAACTTCAAGCCTTGTCTTCTAAGCCACCTTATCTGATACGTTTTCATAGAGAGAGGGGTAGCATTACGAACCAACCCATCCTTTCTTCCTAAGTTGGTATCAGAGTTCAACACCGCTCAGTCTATTAATCTTCGAGTTTTCTTTCCAAATTTCACAAACAAAGGAGAGTACATGTTGCATTTGTTTGATGTTCGCAGACAGTTACATTTATATTTGAATAGAGCAAAGAATTTCAGAAAAACAGATCAATTATTTGTTCCTTTTGCAGAATCTAAGTTGGGCAAGCCAGTTACAAAAGTAATCTTAGCCAAATGGTTAACTGATTGCATTTCCTCTGTCTATAACAAATTGGGTTTTTCTTTTTCAAAACCTTTGAGAGACCCATTCAACTAGGTCTGTGGCAACTTCATCAGTATTTTTATGCAGGTCTTCTATGGATATCATCTTGCGGCTGCAACTTGGGCTAATGCTCATATCTTTATTATTCATTACAAATTGGATCTGGTCTCAAGTGGAAGAGCAGCCTTCCACTCAACAATGCTCAGGAATATCCTCCCTTAGTGTCCTCTCCTCCTGGGATTCATGTAGTTGGGGACTCTGTCCCAGTTGTTGAGGAATGAATGAAAATTAACATCAGGTAAAGAAGTTATGTACTCACCATAACATTTCATCTATGTTGTCCATTATCACTCCCCTCCCTCCAGTCCCATACCATTTGGTTTGTGGCTTCTGGAAGAATGAGATAAGGGAACCAATGTCCCTGCCTTTGAGCTCCGTGTATTGTTTCTCATCTTAGTATCATTTCTTTTTTTCTATAAAGCTGTAAGGCCAGAAAACAGCATGTGAGATATAGTAGAGGCTAGAGCATTATGGGTCAGAGAGGAGCTCGAGGGTTCCATTACCCATGAGTTGTAAAAAGCGGTGGTAGAGTCCGAGGGTCAGATCAGAACCCAGTTGTTAAGCAAGAATGAAAGTGGACAACGCAGATGGAAAGTTATAGTGAGTACATAACTTTTTTCTTGGCTGGCGATATGGAGAGCAAGATGCAAGCAATAAAATGTTTAGTCTCTTTATATCGTATGTATGTATGTATATATATATATGTGTGTGTGTGTGTGTGTGTGTGTGTGTGTGTGTGTGTGTGTATATATATATATATATATATATATATATATATATATGTGTGTATGTGTATATATATATATATATATATGTGTGTGTGTATATATATATATATATATATATATACACACACACACACACACACGCATGTCAGCCATATTTTTATCAGCAAAAGGATAAGTTGTGGATAGTAGATAAGAAAGAGTTGAAGGATTTTATTTGGGAGGAGAAGGCAAGAGTCAAGTAGGATAATTTGAGCCTCCCAATAGTACAATGAGTTTAGGATTACATGATTTGAAGGGATATTTTAGAGCTACACAAGGCTCTTGTATATAATCCAAGCAAAAAGCTACAGTTCATATTGGAAAGGGCTGATGATGAAGCGCAGGGGATAATTTAAGAAATAAGGAAAGAATAGGATTTTGGAAGCAGATCCTTGAGGAGAGTAACCGACATAAAGAATAGTATATTCATGAAGTAGCAGAAATTCTACTAAGAACTAAGCCGACATAGGAATGGAAAAAGGAGAGTGTCCCAATAGGGATGACTGCAATTGGGGGTACAGAGAACAGACAACAGGGTGCTGGGATTTACTGTAGGAATATGGCAAAGGAACTAGTTTATTGGGAACAAGTAATTGGAGAAGGAAAGGAAATAGAATGGGAAGAGGCCAAGAAGAGATCTGGATTGCAGATTAGTGATTGCCTTCCCTGTCAAGGATTGAAATCAAAGTATGAACAAAGAGAAAGAGATAGGGGGAATCCTAAATGAAAGACCTGCTGTTGAGTCTAGAGCCAAAGCTGCTGTTAAAGAGATAATTAGTAGGGCATATAAAATATTACATAATAACTATATGAATCAGTCAGAAGTGTTTAGAAAAGACAGGGAATAGAGATTATGTATGCAATTCACATACAGACAATGGGTGAATATATGCATGGCTACCAAATATGCAAAAAAAAATCTAAATGATTTAGGATTTTTTCTTGGAAGTGCTTGCATAGATACTTTTATACCCCAGGTAGATTCCAAAGATTTTTTCCTCAGGTAAATGGCAGATGTTGGAGATGTGATGGGGAAGAAAGAGGTAACTGGGAGCATATATTTTGGAACTGTAATGAGATGGCCAACTTTAGCTGCGGTGGTGGTGCTGCAGTAGCGTTGTCGCCTCACAGTAAGACGTTGTCCTGTTCGATTCTCAGCTAAAAGCGTCTTCTGTGTGGAGACATGCGTAAATGAGCGTACCTTCGTTGAAGGTTGTACATCAGGGCTGGCAACTCAGTATGTAAAAATGTACTGCCAATCATTAGCAGACCGGAGTTCCGCTGTGGCGACCCCCAAGTGGGAAAAGCCGAAACATACAACAATGAAATGGCCAACTTTAAAAGTTCCCTACAGAGTACTCTGTCAGGAATATTAAGCAAACAAATGTGGAACTAAGGAAATTATTTTGAGCTGGGATAAGGGATCTGAATTGCCTAGGCATAGTAAGACCTTGTTAAGTTTAATGCTGGTGGCTTCCAGAAAAGCAATTACTAGAAAATAGAAATCAAAATTTAAATCAAACATATTTGCAGTAGTGAATAGTTAAGAACAAGAAGTAGGGTCTTTAGAAAAGGAGTAAATCACATAGAAGTGGAAACTGTTGGAACAATACATGTAGAAAAGTGTTTTGGAGAAGTAGTGAGGTTTAACAGAAGGCAGCAATTGAATAATTTATGTAATGGTGCTTAGACTGTAGGATATATATATAACAATATGCGTGATGTATAATGCTGTAAATGTGAACTTGTTAATATGGTTTGATTATTTTTCTTTTAATGTAAGTTTGCCTATGTCAGAAGTGATAATTCAATAAAGGGGTTTAAAAAATACTGAGTTGGTTTCCAGTAATATATCTCTCTGATTGTGCTCCTTGCTTCATATAACCAGCTGCATTTTAATGAATAAATCATTTTTTATGTTATTACTCACACTGTATTTAAAATTTAACTTTCATAAAGAAGTTTGTCTGAAATATTATAGTACTGTATTGCTAATATTCAGTAAAATCGTCACCACTCATGTATATTGCCTGAAGTGGGTTGGTCAATTAGAAAACATGATTCAGAGACACACATGTAAACAGTGAGAAAGACTTCATTATCAGATGTTCTTCGTGTTTCACTGTTGCAGTCATTACATTTGGGTAATCTGCTGGCAGGTTGCCCTCAGTCGGCCTGATTAACAAAGTCTTGGGTCCTGCGTCGGTTGCTCTCCCTTCTTCCATGACGTCATGTCGTCAAGGGTATAAAACATGCATCCAACGCCATTTTCATCAGTCTTTCTTGCCGCGCGGTGCCCAAAGCAAAAGCGGTTCACAAGTGCCAGTCGACCGACTCCTGAAATTTTCATTTTCGAGTTTCAGAACCGAAGTCTTCAACCTAAAACTAAGCACCCCGTTGGGGAAACTTTTTTTTGCTCCTTGCTGATGTCAGTAAAAGTTAATAATTGTATTACTTGTGGAAAGGAAATACCTCAGAATGATTTTCATTTGTACTGTATTCCTTGCCTAGGCCCTGACCACAACGTGCCTTGCTGTAGGTTTTGTGCTAAATTTAATCAACTCACTATTAAGCATCGGTATATTTTTGCATCAAAATATTTTGCCTCAAGATTTAACTATCCAGAAATGTCGTCGGTTAGCAATCCGACTACCGGAATACCTAAAAAAAATGCAAAGAAAAAGACAGAGACAGACCGTCGAGGTCCAAAACCAACGACAAAGCCAGTCGCCAGTTCGCTTTCGCAGCCCCTGATGCCTGCTACTTTTGATTCGCAGGCCTCTACTGAGACCCATTCGGAGTCCGGTATGCCGTGAGACACTTTAAGTATTGAACCCGCAGATGTCTCTACCTTAGATGGGTCCGGAGCCACTGAGCAGAAACCGGCATCAGAGGGTGTTTTCAGGCCTAAAGATTTGTATATTAAACCGACGCCATCTTCAAAACTAAGGCCAAAATCAACATCTATGTCTAAAAAACCAACGCTTGGGCCACGTGCACAGGCCCCTATGCCTAAAAAAGAAATGATCAAAATGGCTGAGGATTTAATTACCTTGATCAGGGGTACTTATCCCCCTCCTGCTAAGAGGCCTAGGCAAGGCACTGACTATGAATCTTCAGATAAGGTTTCTATTTCTTCTGATTCCTCTTCTGAGCAGGAATTATCTATTCCACCTTATGAGGACTCTGATGCAGAAGATTCCATCCCTTCTGCTTCTCCTCCTGAGGATTTTTCTTTTGGAGAAACTTTGCATACCCTAATTGAACACTTTCAGTGGGAGAGTCAGGATTTCTCAGAATTTAAAAAGAGGCTTAGGGATTTCCTTCTTCCTCTTGCAGGGCCGCTGTAACTGGATTTGTGATAAGAAGGCATGCTTGGCTCAAGGAGCAAAATCAGCTTGATCACGTTAAAGCAAAATTGCTGGATGCTCCGTTACAACAAGACAGTCTATTTGGTAATAAGGCAGAAGAAGTTTTGAAAAAGATGGAAGATAAAGCTAAATCTGTGCAAAATGTAAAAGATTTCCTACAAGTGCAGCCGCCCAGGTTCAGTAGGCACTGGCCTACTAAGAATTGGTCCTTTCCAGTACCCACCAGAGCCACTCAGGTCAAACCCAGACACTCCAAAGGCTCCAGGTTTCAGTCACAAGGAACTTATAGAACAAAACAATGGGGTGCCACCACCTTCAAATCTGGAAGTAACAAGGCACCTTCCTACGGTAAACAGTCTCAATGACTTTCCACTGCAATTACCAAGCACTTATCTTTTGGCCGCCCCTTTGGAGGGAAAACTGGCACTTCATGCACGAAACTGGCAACTAATTACCCAGGGCAAGTGAGTTTTAAATATAGTATCCCAGGGATACAAATTTCATTTCCACACATTGCCAATCCCAAAAGGATGGCCAGATCTGCCTCCAAATCAGTGGGCAGAGGCCCAGAAACAAGTTATGTCCCTCATGAATATGGGGGCTATTCAACCAGTACCAGAAAAGGAAAAGGGACAAGGTTTTTATTCAAAACTTTTCCTGGTACCCAGAAAAGACAAATCATGGTGTCCACTTCTGGACTTATCCATTCTGAATACATTTTTGGACATTCCAAAATTCAAGATGCTGACTCTACAACAGTTACTGCCTATGCTAGGCAAGGATGCCTGCTTGGTAACTCTAGACTTAAAAGAGGCCTACCTGCATATCCCAATCAGGGAATCTTGCAGAAGATACCTCTGCTTCAAAGCAGGCTATTTGTATTACCAGTTCTCTGCACTGCCCTTTGGCTTATCTACTGTGCCCAGGGTCTTCACAAAGTGCTTGGCACCAATAATTGCATTTTGCAGACAGACACATTCAAATTTATCCTTACCTGGACGATTGCCTGATTCAGGCAGTAAACAAGGACACTGTTCTAAAACATCTGGCGTTTGTAAAAAGACTTTTAACTTGTCTAGCGTACACCATAAATGAAAAGAAATCACAACTGGTACCCTCTCAAATAATTACATTCCTGGGTGCAAGCTTGAATACAACTGCCCAGATGACCTACCTTACGCCAGAAAAACAAATTCAATTGATAACTTACTGCAGACAGGTGGCCACAAAAACCCAGCTATCTGCAAGACAAATTCTGCAGGCCTTGGGGTTCATGGCCTAGTGCATTCTAATAATGCCATATGCAAGATTGCATATGAGGAAACTTCAGTGGTACCTAAAAAGCTTATGGAGTCAACATTGTCACAGCCTAGAATCAATGATTCCTGTCATTCCTTGCCTACAGCTAGAGTTCCTATGGTGGGCAGAGACCTGCCACCAAAACAAGGGACTGTCATTCACTCCACCCCTTGCCGCCCAAACCCTGACTACAGATGCATCAGATTATGCTTGGGGGGGGGGGGGTCTGGCAGGAAGATGCATTCAGGGCCAATGGAGCCCAAATCAAATGCACCTACATATCAACCAGAAAGAAATGCTAGCTGTACAGAATGCTCTGACAGCCTTCAAGGACTATCTTCATCCAGGACAACTGATAGACAGACAACACCACAGTCATGTGGTACATAAACAAGCAGGGGGGTACCCACTCCTACCCCCTTTGCAGACTAGCCATGGTATTGTGCAACACGGCCTTGACTTACCAAATACATCTACAAGCTCAATTCCTTCCAGGAAAGCAAAATACTTCAGCATGTTGACACAAATGGGGGAGCCCAGACATATATCTTTTTGCCTCACCCCAGAATTATCAGTTGGACAAATTCTGCACAAGAATTTATCACAAAAAAGCTTGGAAAGTGGATGCTCTGCCCTTCAGCTGGAAAAACCTATTAGTCTATGCCTTTCCTCCTCTGCCTCTGCTCTCCAGGGTCTTACTAAACGTCAGACAGGAAAAGCCAAAAATGATACTGATTGCTCCAGACTGGCCTCGCCAACACTGGTACCCGCTCCTACGCAATATGTCGCACCTTCCTTCGTGGTACCTGCCTCTAACACCTTACCTGTCTCAGCAGAACTATCAAATTCTGCACACTCAGCTCCAAACTCTGAATCTTGCAGCATGGCTAATCAGCTAATTTCACCAGTTACGTCTCTCAGTAAAGCTGTGATGGATGTCATTCTGGAGGCTAGAAGGCCTAGTACTAGAAAATCTTATACAGAAAAATGGAAAAGATTCTGTGCCTGGAACCAAGCACAAGGAATAAGCACAGCAATACCCAGTATTCCTCAGATTCTGCAATATTTAACTGAGATGCTTCATAAGGGCCTACTTTTTCTATAAAAATCCATGCCTCTGTCATTTCAGTGCATTACAACACAGAGCCTCCCCTCTTTTCTCATCCGCTGCTAAAGCAGTACCTCATAGGGGCTGAAAATTTAAGACCTCCCAGGAGAGCACCAACTCCTGCATGGGACCTCAATTTTGTTTTGGAAAAACTCACTGTACCTCCTTTTGAACCAGCTGCTACTGCAGATTTAAAATATCTCTCCTGGAAAACAGCTTTTCTTTTAGCAGTCACTTCAGCTAGACGGATTTCAGAATTACAGGCTCTTATGGCAGTAGAGCCTTTCATTATTTTCCATCTGGACAGGGTGGCTGTCAGGACCAATTCATCTTTCATGCCTAAGGTAGTATCCAGTGTGGCTCTTAATCAGACCATTCATCTGCCAATTTTCTTTCCCAATCCACAGAACAAGGGTGAGCGGATTCTGCATTCATTGGATGTGCACAGACAACTTAGATTCTACTTAAACAGAACAAAACCTCTAAGAAAATCTGAGCAACTATTGGTGGCTTTTGCTACAGCGGCAGAGGAAAAACCTATTTCAAAGCAGACTATTTCTAAATGGATAAGCCATTGTATTAGTTTCTGCTATGTGCACCATGGTAAACCTATCCCCAAGGGGATCAGATCTCATTCCACCAGGGCTGCATCTACTTCTGCAGCCTTTCTCAGGGGGGTTCCTACCAGAGACATTCTAGAAGCTGCTACCTGGAGCTCAGGTCATACGTTCACCAAACATTACCATTTACCTCTTTTCTCTAAATCCAGAGCTGGCTTTGCCACTGCTGTCTTGCAGGGCCTTATAGCTGCTCCTAATTCTGTATAAATCCATCCTCCCAACCATAGCTTTGGGAATCTACCCAAATGTAATGACTGCAACAGTGAAACACGAAGAACATAGTACAGTTGTGTACACTTACTGTAAATGTAGATGTTCGAGTGTATTCACTGATGCAGTCTTGGTTACCCACCCTCCAGCCCCCTGTTTTTTATCTTACTATACCTCTTCTTTCCTTTAATATGTTTAAAAGCCCTTTTGGTGTATTTGCTTTTGATTGGAGGTATATTGTTTGTGTTCTAAATTGTATACATTTATATATATATATATATATATATATATATATATATATATATATATATATATATATATATATATATATATATATATACACACACACACACACACATTTTGTTCCCCATTTGGGGGGCACCTGACATCTGGGCAAGAAAAACTGATGAAAATGGCGTTGGCTGCATGTTTTATATACCCCTGACGACCTGACGTCGTGGAAGAAGGGACAGCAACCGACACAGGACCCAAGACTTTGTTAATCAGGCCGACTGAGGGCAACCTGCCTGCAGATTACCCAAATGTAATGACTGCAACAGTGAATACAGTCTAACATCTACATTTATGGTAAGTGTACACAACTGTACTTTCATTACCATGTCATTGAATTGAACGCACTGTCAGACCTGACAATGCTAGTGTTCTCCCATGTAGCCTATGCATCATGTTAGCAAAGCCCCCCCCCATAAGCATGTACACACACACATCTACTAAACAATTGATTGCTTTTCATATAATTCAATATATTTGCACCAATAAAACAACACACACACATCCAGACTCTCAATTCCCTACTTAACCCCCCCCAACTGTAACCACCCAGACAAGCAGAAATGCATTCATGCAGCCTCATTCATGTCCCTATAGACACATAGATATGTCCACACACTTGAACTGAACTTGGCTACACCATTGGAATTAAAGTGTAACCATTGCAGTTTTACAGCGGTTATTTTTCCTTTTTGAGTACAATTTTACTTGGCTGAACAATTCTCAGAATTACCTAGGCAAGTAAATTGGGAGCCACTGACATTTCTGAGGAAGATTACATGGCTAATTAGCATTGGCCACTTTCCTTGACTGCCACATTAGTATGTGGCTTCACCTGTGAGACTTCTTTATATGCTGCAACCCCCACAAGGAGAAAAAAAAGTGTTACAGAGGTCTCTGAATTCAAAATGCTTAGAGTGATGTGGAATCCTTCCAAGCTAAGGCTTACACATTGCAGTAAGTCTTTCTAAATTCCAGGGTCCTTTTTCTGTATGCTGCTTTGAAGAGGCCTTATAGTTGTATATCTTCTTTAAATTAAACATTTTCGAAGTGCTGCAGTGTGTCAATTTCTAAAGGTTGTTCTGACAATAATTTGACCCTACGTACAAATGCCAGTATTGCTGTATCCGTATATTGCTTTAATTTTTCCTTATAAAATATTTAGGGCAAGACACCCAAATACTTGGCTTTGTACAGCATGTTGCATGAGCTAACGGGCAAGTTGACATCTCAAATTTGTGGATGTTAGCCTGCATTTGTACAAATTCCATTTTTTGTAAAGGTATAAAACCAATATAATGGTGTCTTTTGATGAGGTAACACACCAAAGATGTGATTCCAATTTTAGGCGAGTTTGTCACCTGAACGCATCCCTTGTACATATATTATCAACATAATGGCAAAACCATTGAGCAGCCTAATGTCTCTAGTGAGCCTGTTGGTGGTACCTATTAGTATAGGACCATGTCACTGAAACCATGTAACATTTCCTAATAAATTTCTTGGGAACATATTATAGTACTGTGCTACATAATGTGCTTAGTGGGGGGGGTCAGCATTGAGACATATACACACTCATTTCCAAGTTAAATTGGTAATCCTCCAAATTACCGATAGGAATGTGGGCATAATATGATGTGCTGGTATCCCATCCAGGATTAGTTCCACGCCTTGCACTCATTACCTTTTGAGGATGGCTTCAGCTGTGCTGTAACTTTGGGCAGGATAAAGCGTGAATTAGAAAATGAATAAATGTATGCAGTTTGTATCTTTATGTAATGTATGTAATCGCATTGCCTTTATATTTTGGGGTGAGGGTTGGCTAGCTTAATTCCAATGAGAGAAAAGGTCACTTTTCTGGCAAGGTATTTTTACTTCTGTTACAATTCCATCACAGTTCAGATATGTTCTGGGATTATTGCATTTTCCACTCAGAACAGAAGTGATGGACTTTATGCTAATGGAAGGAGGTTATAGTGCAGCTTGACAGGCTTGATAGTGAAAGACCTGTAAAAGCCTACATTCTGTACCTCTATATTGGAAGCAGATATCTACATTACCTTTTCATACTACTAAAACTTTCAGGAAATTATACTTGGGCACTTGTGTACATTTTGCTGCTAACACGTTAAGGACTTAAATACGGCTTAACTCAGTTCAACCATATTGCCATGGCCAGCACAAGGATTTTTTTGGTGTGTTCATAAGTGTGTACTAAGCTAATGACCACTCGGGTTTTTGCATACCTAACCAAGCATCCTAAAATTCAGACATGTACTGGTACCCCTGATAAGCGTAAGCAGGAGCTTGGGAGGTGAAACATTTACAAGCAGGGACCTGGGACATGAACCATTTATAGGCTGCTTGTGTCCACTAGAGAAATAGATGCCAAACTGGAGATTAATTTCCTGTTCCCCCATCCAGTTGTCCAGGTTTCACCTGAATTGAATTAGGGAGGAACTCGGTTTCACATGGATGGGGAGCATGTTCCAAGGAAGGGGTAGTCTATAGGATACATACCTGTCTCTCCAGCAGGTCCTGTTTGACAATGCCGTGTATGCCAGGCATAGATCTCCCCTCAACAACCTGTAGGAGACAGAGTACAGGGACAGGGCTTTGAGGCAGTCTGCATAGGACATGTAACTTAAACCATGTAGTCTTTTTAGTGAGGAACCTCTGTGGATATTCCATTTGTTGGATGTATTTGGTTAAGTACATTTCAAAGGGGTTATTTTACTCACTGATAGATCTAATGAATTCCGAATGCAGTGGAACAATGACCCCCTTGGACCTAAAATGCCATATCTTTGTTTATAAGTTCCACAACATAAAATTATCTCTCTACTACTGCAAATACATATTGGTCAAAGGATAGATTACTGTCTGTGTGTGTTTCCAAGTCCATGACTAAGCTGACTCGTAGGGGTGTGTTGTCAGTATTATAATTACCAGGGGTATAGGACTTCCAGAAGGATAGTTTTAGTCCATGGTTCTAACACAAGTTATTTGTATCAGCCCTTCCTGGAGAGCTGTAGTGTCGATTGGGGATTCTGTGACTGGTCCTAATTTGCAGTTGTCTGAAGATCTGGTCAGCAGGATGCCCTTGATGTTGGCCTTGACTTCAGAGAAGTAGGTGACAAAAAGAAGTGGTCCCAGGACTGATCCCTGAGGGACTCCACTTTTGACTGGCCTCTCCATAGAGGTGGCCTCCCCAGCCTAGTTCTAACATTATGGGTCCTGCCTGTGAGCCAGCTGGCTATCCACCGGGTGACGTGTTTATACCTAACCTCTTGATGTTCTCAGCTGTGCCTGAGTGGGTTATTGTGTCAAATGTCTTGGCCAAGTCAAGATGGGCAGTGTGAACCATTGTGCCCTCATTCATTGCTTTAGTGACCTCAGAGAAGTCTACCAGGTTGAGTAGGCATGACAACTATCGATGAAACCAGACCGGGTTGGGTCTAGTGTCAAGAGGTTTCCTATGTCATTATTGATTATTTCTATAATTCTTTCCATGACTTTGCATATGACACTAGTGAGACTTATGGGCCTGTAGTTGGCCCACCTTTGTGCAGAGGGACAATGGCAGCTGTTCTCCATTCATGAGGCACAAAACCTGTTTGGAGGCTACTGGTAAATAATAATTCCAGAAGGCCTGATTGGTCATGTTTCATTATATTTAGAAAGCAGCCTGGGGTGTTTTCTGGACCCATTAATACAGTGTTCTTGAATGTATAAAGAGCATAGATGACATGTTCTGTAGTGATAGTAGGGAGAGTTATATTTGATGGTATTTCCTGAAAGGAGACTGAAAGGGGAGTGAGGGGTAAAATTAGAGATGATTTTTTCTGACAGTAGGTTTGCTATGTCTTCTGGTTCAGTAAAGGTAGCTCCGTTAACAATGAGCTATGTACACAGTTGTGCATTGCCTTTGAGGTTGCAGGAGTATCTAAAGAATATCTTCTGGTTACCCTCTGCCTGGAAGGCCAAATTTACCTCAAATTTGACTTTGCTAGACTTTTTGTTCTCTGAAGAGTTTGATACAAGTGCTTTTATCCTGCTGGATGCAGTTTTTACCATGATTTTCTTCTTTCTATTATACTGCCTATAGATGATTTGATTCCACTAGGGTGGCTTGTTTTTTGAGTTAGTTCTGTACTTCTTCCTGCCTCCATGCAGCTTTTAATATGCTTGTATATAGATGTTCTTCATCTCACATTGCTGCAGTCCTAACACTTGGGTAGTCCGCTGTCCCAGTCGGCCCGAATACCAAAGTATAAGGCTGACGTCGGTCAAGGCGCATTAGTCTGACATCAGGACGTCAGGGTACAAATGCGCATGACCGACGTCATATCCTCAGTCTTTTTTGCCGCATGGTCCGATGCAGAAGCAGTATTGTGAGTGCAGGTTGGCGTTCTGAAATTTTCTGAAGTCGGAGTTTCAGACCGAATCAAAGTTGGCTAAGTACCCCGTTGGGGAATATTTTGGTTTTTTCTTGCCTCAGTATTTAACCGGATGTCAGAAAAAGTGAATAACTGTATTTCTTGTGGGAAACAGATACCTCATAGGGATTACCATACCTTGTGTATACCTTGCTTAGGGCCTGAGCACGACGTTGTTGGATGTTGCTCTTGTGCTAGATTTAACAAACGCACTATAAAGAGAAGATTAGACTGTGCCAGGTTAGTTTTTGGGAAGCGTTGTAATTCTAAAATGCCGTCGGATGCTCCGACGCCCGCTTCGTCTAAAAAGCGCAAGGACAAAGCAGCAAAGCCTAGGTTGGAAGAACCATCTGTCCCGGACGTCGGTTCTTTAGAGGGCTCGGTGGAGCCGGAGGTTCTGCCAGAAGTTTCTTTGGAGTCTCAGGGAGAGACTTTACTGTTACAAGATGTGTCCTCTCAGGAGGTAGGCCAGGCTGAAGGGGCTTCTCAGGTAGCTGTTCTCCCTCCCTTCCTAAGGTGGTTAGGCCCTCCCCTTCTGTTTCCAAGGCTTCGAGAGGCAGGCCAGGTTTAACTTCAGTGGGTGTCTCTCCTAGTTCTTCAGGGTCTCTGCCTAAGAAACATATGCTTAAAATGGCAGAAGATTTGATTACTATGATTAGAGGTTCTATGCCCCCGCCTGATAAGAGGCCTAGGGTGGAACCTGGGCTTGAGAGTTTTGAGCAGTGTTCGAGGCTTCTGAGTCTTGACTGAAGACTTACAGGAGTATCCTCCTTATTCTGATTCTGATGTAGATGATTCTACTCCTTCGGCTTCTCCTCCTGAGGATTTTTCTTTTTCAGAGACTCTTCATTCCATGAGGGAGCATTTTAAATGGGAAGGTCAAGATTTCTCTGATTCCAGGAAAAGGCTTAGGGAATTTTTGTTTCTACCCCAGCATAGGCCTTTAGCTATACCTCCTGTTCTGGATGTGGTGGAAGATGTTTTTGCAGAGGCTTCCCTGAACCCTTATCCTTTGCCTCCTGCCCCAGTTAAACCGGATAGGTATTATAGGGTGCCTGAAGCTCATATGTATCTTTTTAAGAGTCCTAGGGCAGACCCAGAAACTGTTTCTCAGGGGCCTAAAGGTGTTAAGGCTTCTGTTGTTAAAAATCCTGTTCCTCCTGATAAAGAGGCAAGGGCTTTGGATAGATGGGGAAAGAAGGTGTATACTTCTTCCACTTTAGCCATGAGGGCTTTGAATTGCCAGTTCCACATGTTAAAATACCAAAATTATCTCCTTTCACAATTGAAGTCTAAGGTGGATGCTCTGGCGGAAGGTATTGAGTGTAAAGAGTTGCAGGATTTAGTTCATGTTTCAGAACAGGTGGGTAAGCATTCCTTGCAATGTGGTTTTGATGCTGTACAGGCCTCTTCGAGGGTGGCTGCCACTGGTTCTGTTCTTCGCAGGCACGCCTGGCTGAGGGATCAGAATTTAGCTGAGCATATTAAGACAAGGATTTTAGATGCTCCGTTACAATCTGATGTGTTGTTTGGTTCGCCTGTGGAAGCAGTTTTAAAGAAAATGGAGGACAAGGCTAAGTCTATGCAGACTGTTAAAGATTTTTTGCAGGTTCAGCCTCCAGTTTAGTAGAAATTGGCCTACTAAGGGGTGGACATATCCTTCTTATGATTCCCAGTCTAGGGGTAGGTCTAGACGTGGTAGGGGCAGAGCTCAAGGTTCTTTTAGGCCTAGAACAGGAGTTCACCTGCTCAGTCTTCTGGTGAGGGCAGGGGTCAGTCCTTTCGTAAACAGACCCAATGACCTGCCTTTTCAGCTGCCAGAGCCTTCTCGTCTGGCAGCACCTTTGGGAGGAAGGCTGGCACTTTTCAAAGAAAATTGGAGTTTAATTACCCAAGACAGATGGGTATTGGATATCATTCACCACGGTTACAGGTTTTATTTCCATACCTTGCCTCCTTTCAAAGGCATGCCAGACATTCCTCCTCTACAAAGAAAAGAGGCTCACAAGCAAATTTCTCTGTTACTCCAAATAGGGGCCATTCAGCGGTTCCTGTGCCAGAAAGGGGCCTAGGATTTTATTCTCGCCTGTTCCTAGTACCAAAAAGGGGAACACGTGGAGACCAATTTTGGATTTATCTATCCTCAACACTTATCTGGACATTCCCAAGTTCAAAATGTTGACGTTACAACAGCTTTTACCTCTGCTGGGCAAAGATCACTGGATGGTAACTTTAGATCTCAAGGAGGCTTACCTTCATGTGCCTATCAGACTAAGTTGCAGGAAGTATCTGCGTTTTCGAGCTGGGAATTCCATTATCAGTTCTCTGCATTGCCCTTTGGCTTATCTACTGCCCAGAGTATTCACAAAAGTTCTGGCTCCAGTGATAGCTTACTTCAGGCTAAAAGGAATACAAATCTATCCTTACTTGGACGACTGCCTGATTCTGGCTCAAGAAAAGGAAGACCTTTTTCAGCATTTGGAATATGTGATAGCAGTGCTAAGATGCCTGGGGTATTCTGTGAACGAAATAAAGTCCAGTCTAGTACCCTCTCAAGACATGTGCTTTCTGGGTGTGAGACTGAATACAGCAACCCAGATGGCCTTTTTAACCCCGGACAAACAAAAGAATCTTTCCCTTTACTTCCATCAACTATCTCTTCAGTCCGGGCTGACTGCAAGGACAGTCCTTCAAGCCTTAGAGTTCATGGCATCTTGTATTCTGGTGCTTCCCAATGCCAAACTGCATATGAGGAAGCTGCAATGGTATCTCAAAAATGTATGGACACAGCACTGCCAGGATTTGGACACTGTCATTCAAATAATACCTTGCAGTCAAAAGGAATTTTTGTGGTGGGCTCAGGAATGTCACCTAAACAAGGGACTCTCTGTGACCTGGCCAGAGGCGAGTCAGATTCTAACGACAGATGCCTCAGACATAGCTTGGGGAGCTCATCTGAATGGAAAGTGGATACAAGACAAGTGGCCTGCCAGACTAAAGCATCTACATATCAACATGAAGGAGATGTTAGCAGTCCAGTTTGCATTAATGGCTTTCAAGGAGTTACTTCTTCCAGGGCAGGTGTTGATTCTAACAGACAACACAACTGTCATGTGGTACATCAACAAACAAGGGGAACACATTCTTATCCTCTATGCAGGCAAGCAATGATTTTGTGGGAGACTGCGCTCAGCTTGCAACTAAATCTTCAGGCAAGGTTTCTGCCGGGAGCACAGAACTCCTTAGCAGATGTGTTAAGCAGGCAAATCATGGATCCCCACAGTGGAAACTGGATCTTCATGTATTTCGGAAATTGACAGTGTCATGGGGAACTCCAGACATAGATCTGTTCGCTTCTCAACTAAACCACCAGCTGCCAAAGTTTTGCACGAAAAGGTTTCATCACACAGCTTGGAAAGTGGATGCTCTTTCTTTCAGTTGGAAAAATCTTCATGTGTATGCCTTTCCACCTCTGCCTCTCCTCCCAAAGGTACTCCTAAAGGTCAGACAAGACAAGCCAAGGATGATTTTAATAGCTCCAGATTGGCCTCGGCAACACTGGTACCCATTACTGAGGAGTCTGGTAAGGAAGCCTCCATGGCCTTTACCTTTGATTCCACACCTATTGTCTCAGAGGGACGGTCATCTACTCAATGTCAAGCTTCACTCTCTTCATCTAACAGCCTGGCATATTCTGTTTTGAACCACAGCAGGTCTCAACTTCCTCAACAAGTTTTGAATGTGATTATGGAAGCCAGAAGACCTAGTACAAGGAAAGTGTACAGAAAAATGGAAGAGATTTTTATTTTGGAGTGCAGCAAAGGATTTGGAGGTTTCTGAGCCTAATTTGAGTGTGGCTCTTCAATATCTTACTGAGTTATTGGACAAAGGTTTGTCTTTCTCTTCCATTAAGATTCATGCTGCAGCAATTTCAGCTCACTATGATTGTGACCCACCATTGTTTTCTCATCCTTTGTTCAAGCAATTTCTTAGAGGGGCAAAGAATATAAGACCCCCACGTAGAGCTCCTACTCCTGCTTGGGACCTCAATTTTGTGTTGGAGAAACTTACTCTACAACCTTTTGAGCCTCATGGCTACTGCTGAATTGAAATACTTGTCATGGAAGACTGCTTTTTGTTGGCCATTACTTCTGCAAGAAGGGTTTCTGAATTGCAGGCCCTTATGGCGGTTGAGCCTTTTTGATTTTCCATAAGGATAGGGTATCATTACGTACTAATCCTTCCTTTATGCCTAAGGTGGTTTCTAGTGTGGCTTTAAACCAAACTATTCATTTGCCTACTTTTTATGCAGATCCCCAAAATAAGGGGAAAAGATTTTGCACACTTTAGATGTACACAGGCAGTTGCGTTATTATTTAAGCAGGACTAAGGATTTTAGGCAGTCTCAGCAGTTGTTTGTTTCTTTTGCTTTGAGTTCTCAGGGCAAGCCTGTGTCAAAACAAACTATTTCTAAGTGGATTGGGTTTTGCATTGCATTTTGTTATTCCCATCATGGCAAGGAGATTCCAGCTGGGATTAGGCCTCATTCCACTAGGGCTACTGCCACTTCAACAGCATTTCTAAGGAGGGTGGCAACTAAGGATATTTTGGAGGCAGCTACTTGGAGTTCAGTGCATACTTTCTCTAAGCATTACCACCTTCCTCTCTACTCTAAATCTAGGGCTGGTTTTGCCACGGCTATTTTGCAGGGCATGTTGACAGCTCCTGCTTCTTTATGATTTGCCAGCCTCCCTTACCTCTGCTTTGGGATTCTACCCAAGTGTTAGGACTGCAGCAATGTGACATGAAGAACATAGTACAGTTTTGTACCTACCATAAATGTAGATGTTCGGAGATCCACATTGCTGCAGTCCAATTTACCCTCCCTCCTTCCCCTCTGTGTTTAGGGGTGGTTGTGTGGGTGGGGTTGTACTTTTGTAAATTTGTATATATTGTACATATATTTGGTACAGGAGTGTTTGGTGTTTTTTGGTTTTGGCCTTATCTTTTTAGGGTCTTCTGACATCTGGGGCAAGAAAAGACTGAGGATATGACGTCGGTCATGCGCATTTGTACCCTGACGTCCTGACGTCAGACTAATGCGCCTTGACCGACGTCAGCCTTATACTTTGGTATTCGGGCCGACTGGGACAGCGGACTACCCAAGTGTTAGGACTGCAGCAATGTGGATCTTCAAACATCTACATTTATGGTAGGTACAAAACTGTAATTTTCTGTTAACAGTTCCTAATAGACAGTGGTGTTCTCTGGGTTTAGAGAGGCTTGAAATTTTGCCAGATTATCACTTAATAGTAGGAAGTTAGCCTTAGAGTACTTCCTGAACATTCCAGGGGTTCTGGGTTTTATTTTTACTTCAAAGGAAACAGTTTTGTGGTCTGACATTACCAAGGAGGACATTATACTAGGGGTTGTGCAGCGCTCTCCCATATTAGTGAGGATCAGATCCAATATGTTAGCACCCCCTGGATAGTGTACTTGACAGTCTGGTCTAGGAAGTTTGTATTTACAAAATTCAGAAGTCTGTGCCTGCACGTTTTGTCATATAAGATTCCAGTTAATAGTGGGGTAATTGAAATTGCTCATGAATATGGTATTTGGTTGGATGTTGAGTGTTTCCAGTAAGCTTAAATATATATTTTGGGTTTCCTGGGTCATAGAAGAGGGCCATGTAGCTTGCAAGGAAGTGGTATAGGATTCTTCTCTAATTTGAACATGGAGAAGTTCAAGTGCATCATCCTGTTTGAGGTATAATACAACCCTTGAGGTATAATTATTCTTTATGTAAATCGAGACACCTCCACCTTTAGTCCTTGTCTGTGTAGTAGTTGGTAAATGTGTGGAAGGCATTATAAGCTTGCACTCCTGGGGTGCTCCCTGGGGCTTTATACCATATCTGAACAGACATTAGTGTTCTCTCTAGGGTGATGAGAGTTTTTAGGGAGTGGGGTTTCTTGTTTAGATCCCTAGCATTGAGCAGTGACACCTTTAACATTTATTGGTTTTGATTTGCTATATTGAAAGTAGTCTCAGTTTGGCATTGTCTAAAACATGCACTATAGGGAAGGACAATGTTTTGTTACAAAAAACATCTTTAGTAAATTATCACTTATGACGTAGGCAATCATGCATTTATATAAATGAAAACAAACCATATTGACATAATTTTAGTTGCAAACATTATATATCACAAACCATATTGACATAATTGTAGTTGAAAACTATCTATCCAGCCATTGTCAGACATTGCATGGCTCATTCAGATCCTGCTATCTTTTTAAACCTCATTCCTCCTCTGCTTGTATTGTTCCCACAATTCCCATTTTTCTATATAATTTGCTCTTACCCATTTCTAAAGATACCAATGGCAGTTTTATCTCTTTTATTATATTCACTATTTCTAGTAAAGTTGGTTTAGACTTTGATTTCCATTTTCTAGTAATTCCATTTTTGGTAGCCACCATAATTAGCCAGCAAGGCCTTACTCTGTCTAGGCAATTCTGATTCTGTATCGTAGCTCAAAAAAAAAAATTTCCTTAGTTACACCAGTTTGCTCACCCAGTATTTCTGACAGAGCGTTCTGCAAATCTGTCAGCTCAGAAAATATGTTCCGAATTACCTCTTTCTTCCCTCCAACATTTGCTATCTACCTGAGGAAAAATTCTTTGGATTTTACTTGGAGTATAAAAAACACTTCCAAGGAAAAGAGCCTAAATTTTCTAAACTTTGCTGCATATTTGGGAGATACACATATATTCCCCATTGTTTATTTTTGAATTGCTTAGCCAGTCTCTCTTCCCAATCCTTTTTCTAACCTCCTTTAATTGATTCTTATAGTTATCGTGCCATATTTTATATGCTGTACTAGTTATTCCTTTTTAACAGCAGCTTCTGTTCTGGTTTTTACTAAAAAAAACTACCAGTGCTGGTCTTTTGCTTAGGATCCCCCGATGTATTTTTCTTTTTCTATACTCTGATATCAGTCCTTGATAGGGAAGGCAATTTCTAGGATAGGACAACATTTTAGCTAATATTTGAAAGCCTAGAGGGGAGAGATGCAGACTATCCTTGGCAAAGCAGTGTGGTCTGTTGACCATCTCCTTCCATGCTGACAAATATTGCACCCCCTTAGAGTGACACTAGAAACTAAGTCAATTTGTGAGTTAGTCATCTTTTTATAATGTAGCATCATGCTAGGCTCATACCAACCTAAGACATGTATTCCAAGAGCTTCAGATGTCTCTCTACATATAGTTTTCAGAGGTACGTCTCAATTTATTTTCACCCATACAGACTATGACTGAGTCATACTGGTACTTCTGGTCCAGTGACCTGTGTGTGTGTGTGTGTGTGTGTGTGTGTGTTTTTGTATATGTTTGTAATGTGGCAGATCCTGACCCCGAGTAAGCAACTGACTTTGACTTTCTCATAACTCAGCCTGGTGAATGGGACATCGGTGGGACTCACAATGGAGTCTGCAATGGCTAGAATGTTGGATTGTGTGTGGCTTGCATTATGGGCTTAGAAGTAGCGATTCCATGAGATGTGGCTGTGCACGTTGATGTCAGTTTTGTTTTAATAGTGCATTCAGGGATACTGAGGGCATTTGTTGTGTACTTGGGTCTTTTGGATTTAGGAAGACTACTTTTAAGTGCCTCAGCATATGCAGGTCTATGTGTCTGCTTCATACCGTGTGTAATATGTGCAGAGTGTGTAGTAGTGACAACCTGATTAACATTAGGCTTGCTTTTATGTGAGAGCTTTGCCTCCAGTGACATTGTGTAAACACATCTTTGACATACCTTATCAGTTTGAGAATTCGCTGGTTGTCAGTAACCGTGAGGCAATTTCTGCATTGCCTCAGGATGTCCGTATTCACCAAGGCTGGTAATGGAGATAGTGGGAAAATTCATATATTTGGCAACAGGCTCTTTTTTATTGATTAGACAGTTGCAGTGAGAATATAAGGTGAAGTCATGAGTATCTGATTTGTAACTCTAGGAGCACTGCTTGTCACTACAAACTAGTTGCCCTGTGTGCAACTAGGTATTGGTGAAATTTCAAGGGTGCTTTCACAGGAAAAATGTCATTCAAGGTGCCTGTGTCTATACAGAGCACTGCCAAAAATGGTAAATACTAATGTAGATTCTGATTTTATGGATGAAGTTTTAGGGGAGATATTCTAAAGTTAGGTTAAGCTGTAGCTACTCAAGTAGTACTTGCTGAAAAGAAAACAAAAAAAGGAATTGGCTTTGTCAAGAATGATGAATAGTGGGGATTCACCTAGTTGGTTGGTTGCTACTAGTGTTGGTCTCACAACAGCTTCACACTGCTGGGTTACACAATGCCACTTTGCTTCATCTCTCACCAGAAGCAAAACGGTAGCATCAATGCCAAGATGAGAAGCAGGCCATAGGCTCTTTGGTGATCAACAGTATTGCCCCAGATGATACAAGGGATCAGTAGGCTTGTTGTCACCTTTTTCCTGGTAATGCCCTGAATAGCAACTACACCAATCAGGAAGGTCCCACACAGACACTCACTGCCTAATCATAGTCAGCAATCAATGTCCTGTCCTCCCCCTCTCACTAGAAGCACAAATTCCAAGCTGGAACTTACGAAAATGTTATCAAACTTTCTGGTGGTCAATAGTCTCCAGAAAATAATATCCTTATGCTCCTTCCCTCACAGTGAGCAAAACCTAAGCACTAAATGCAAAATGACTCCTAAGCGGCAGAATTTGTACTCTCCATTTATTGGTGGTCTTGAACCAGATGTTGCAGATTTTTAAGGTTAGCTGGAAAAAAAAGAATATTGTAAGAACTACAGTGTGCACTTAGATATGAAAGAGGAGGGTAACTCAAGCTTTAGCAATCTAAGGGGTGGGACACTAGTTTTAAAAAAGCAATATAGATTGGGTTGGGGGATGGGCACTTGGTATTCTGGTTCTGTGGAATACACTGGGAGAGCCAACAAATTTTAAATAGCTGAAGAGGGAGAGTGACTTCACAAAAATTATATTTTTGTGCTTACTGATTATGGTAGAAAATGTCACTGCTTTTTGTTTGCCTCCTTTGACTTCTGGCTTCCTGTTTAGCTCATCCCTAGCGTTACTACTTTTAGTTCCCTGAACCCAGGTGCCCACAGTGAGAGAGCCCATACACCTAAAGTGTTCTGATTCTTGTGTGCAGATTCTTAAGGGGTGCCAAGAGCGAAACAGGGCCAAGCAAGGAACATTCGTACTACATGTCGCAGGATTTTCTGTAACCCTAAGTTCCTTTCTTTAGCATGCTGATGTTACCACTAGACCAGGTAGGCAGTGGCAAATGATTTGAGTGTATATCCATGCCCCAAGGCCCGTAAGACATCCAAGCCTTGTCTAACCTATTTACCCACTAGGCTGTTGTCATCTCTTTCAGCTGTGGCCTCCACTAGAGCACTGTTCATAGGTTCATAAGTTTATACTAGGCTATCTGCCCTAAGGCATTTATAAGCCTAGCCCAAATTTTTGTGGCTTACGCCACCCCTTATATGAAAAAATACTGTGCCCATTAGTTTGTTGTGCCTCTGTCCAGCAGTGACACAGAGATGATTCCCGGGGTAAACCTACGATCTCCCATCCACAGGTCAAGATTTCTCTTGAACAGAGCCAGCGAGGTGCTCTGCCTCACATGGACCAGGATTTTATTCCACAGCATAGGGAGTCTCTGAGTGATAAATCTATCCCTCCAGCACGTCCTATTTATGTCCGTGCTAAGGTTTAAGTCGCTTGCTCTAGTGGTTTTGGTGGATTTGGATTTTTTGAGGTGGAGCATGTCTATTAATTCCGGGTTGGACATGGCCTGTTGGAGCAATACTTAGCATATTGCTGCCCTCCAGATAGGCACAATCCTTACTTTTGCCATCAAGCATTCGAGCTGTTAAAGTTTGATCACCTGGGTTGTATTTTGGGCTTTGTCACTGTATGCTGCTGGCTTGGTTATAGTAAATGACATTATTCTAGAGAAATATACATAATTTCTATTTTTAGACATCTGTTAAATTGCTACATTTTAAGCTGTTATATGAGTCTACATATATTAGTAGAGAAAAAAAAATAGATGTAATGGGATCCTATCTCGCCTACATTCACAACATATGGGTTCGGAGCCGATCCATCGGCTCCGACTCGGCAACTAATACACTAGCACGAAGTCTCTCATTGGCTGGGCTACTCCCTATCCCAGGATGCACTACACCTGCTTCCCCAGATCTCGTTTGCCGCTTAACAAGCTGGACGTGGTCTCGACTTGGCTGGAGCTAAGTGGTTATTTTTACCTTATTGGTCCTTGACCTAGGGAATTTTTGTCCATATTAAACAAACAGCTGTTTTAACAGCTATTTCTTACTATTTCTTGTTATTTCTGATTGTTTTTGTGAGTGCTTGTTTCCAGAAATTTATTTTGTTCAGTCGGGCAAGGCCCGTTTAAGTTAGAGGGCCTTTGCCCAACCTCTGAGTGCCTTTTGGTTTTTATTTACTTTGGTTAGTTGTTTTTCGGGCAAAGCCCGTTTTAATTAGAGGGCTTTGGGCCGTTTTATTGTTTCAAATTCTTGTGAGGTAAACTGTCATCAGTACTCGCGCCAAGAGTGTCTCGCGCTTTTCAGTTGGCGCTTTTTGTGTGGTAGTGTTATTCTTGTGGTGATAGCATAGTATTTCCTTAGAGTTGTACTTGTTGTGGACTATATCATGTCTAAGGAACAGAAGTCAGGTTTTAAAAAATGCACTCGGTGCAAATACAAAATGTCCATTACAGACAGTCATTCAATATGTGTTTATTGTTTGGGGCCGAAACATCTGCGAGAGACTTGTAGCGTCTGTCATGCGTTCTCATCTAGAGTTCTTCAAGAACGCAAAAACAAATTAATATTGAAAGGGCTTATCAAGCCTTCCTTTGAGGAAGCCTTAGAGCTACCTGTTGCTTCCAAAAAGAAAAGATCGTCGGCTCCGACAAGTCCGTCGGAGCCGACTTCTAAAAAGACAAAATTGACCTCTTCTTCTTCGGCTCCACTGACTTCGGGGCCGAGGGTCGAAGGGTCTGCCTCGATACCTCCTACCTCGGCTCCATTGCTGTCGGAGCCGCAGGTTGGAGTATCGAGAGGTGAATCACCTCCATCGGCTCCAATGGCTTCGGAGCCGGTGGAAGTGTGCAGCTCAGACTCTTCCCCCTCGGCTCCGGAGAAGGCTCCTTCGGTGCCGATGGTGGTCCATGCTGTGGTGGAGTCGGCGCCGATAGTGTTAGAGCCACTTCAGAGCCGGTCCCCTTCTCTCTCGGAGCCGAGAGGAAAGTCTTCTCGATTGTCTACCTCCTCTAAATCATCGAGACTTTCAGATTCGGACCTGGATAGGGTTTTACAGAGGCTATTCCAATCTCCAGTGTTTACTAAATTGGTCTCGGCTCCAGCACAGTTAGCTTCGGAGCCAATCCCCCCTCCAACGCATTCGATTCCTCCTCCAACCTCCTCGGAGCCGTTGGAGTCGGTGGTGGTGGAGCAAAGCGGAGCCATACGGTCGGAGCAGAGACCCCTTCGAGGTCTCTCGGTTCCGACTGTGCTTCCTACCCTGTCCTCTGGTTCAGGGTTTGGTACTGCGACCTCTTCAGCCGGGCCCGAGGGGAATACTTTGGGATTGGGTGCTTTGGTGCCTAGTCTTCCTCTCGGAGCATCGGCTGCTGGAATTCCCAGTGCCATCGTGGCCTCTAGACCAGTGACCTCCTTGGATTCTGGAGGTCCGGCCTTTGAGGCCATGAGGAGCGCGCTGGCCATGCCTTTGCCGGTTCAGCAAGATTCTACCTCACCGTCCCTAGATTTGGAGACTGGTGCCTCTGTTGTGTTGCAGCCCCCCGGCAGCGAGGCCCCAGGGCCTGAGGATACCCCCATCGGGTGTTCCCTTCTTCCGGGTGGCCCGTCCGAAACTGCTTCGGACGAACCCCCACGGAAGAAATTGTGCAAGAGGAAGCACGTAGACTCCCAAGATGAGTCTATTACATCGGATACTGACCTCGATGACGCAGAAGGGTCCCCCAAATCATCTTCGAATGATATCTCCTTCTCAGATATCTTGGAGATTCTGAGACAGAGAGGTGACTGGCAAGCCAAAACCCCTTCAGCTGAGGAGTCAGTCTTCCTCAAGGCCTTTGGGGCCCAGCCTTCCGCCTCCTGGGTGTCTCTGCCCTTCGATGAACTCCTTGATTTGGTTTCTCGAAGGGTGTGGGAACACCCTGATTCTGTGGAACCGGTGCCTGCGAGGCCCAATAAATTTTGTCAGCCCCGAAGGAATTTCTCACAAAGGGTGTGCCTGTAGATGCTTTGGTGGTGGCTTCTGCCACACAGCAGGACGTGGCAGAGGCTTCGACGCTCTATTCATCCTCCTAATAAGGATTCTAGGAGTATGGATAGGTGCGGAAGCGTACCCTGTCCTCAGCGGCCTTTACCTTACGGTCGCTGAACTACTTATGTCATTTACGAGGCTCCAAAGGGATCTTCTCAAAGAGCTAAATGACTCTCTTGTTGGTAATCTACCTGAGGCGCTGGCCCCGACTGTTGGTGCACAGATGACTACCCTCTTTTCTATTGTTAACTCGTCCATGAGGCTCATTTCGTATGCGGCCGAAGGGGCGAGTAGAGCAGCGGGAACAGGCGTTGCCCTCAGGAGACAAGTCTGGTTACGCTTGTGTTCGTTCACGGAGGCCTTCAAGTCTTCCTTCGCCGACGCCCCCTTTGATGGGTCATCTTTGTTTGGACCCAAGGTGAAGGACACACTAACTCGGTGCGAGCAGGAGGGCAAGACTTTGACTGCCGTTGGGGCCCGTTTTTCCGCTCCTTCCAGGCCTTACCCCAAGGCTGGGAGAGAAGGGAAAATGTGGTTTAAAAAAATCTCAAAAGTCTTTCCCTACTCCACCCAGTGATTCCCCCTCCAGAGGAGGGGGGGGGGGGATTTTGGAAGACGCCGCCCCAGAGGTGGCAGAGGCCCCCGTAACTCTGGAGACCGCGATTCCTTTCGTGGTTCTTCATACAACCAGCGTTCCTGAGTTGTTGCCCGACTGTGCAACTCCGGAGCCAGTCGGGGGTCGCTTTGCGGCGCACCCACAAGCTTGGGAATCCATAACAAGCGATCGGTGGGTGCTTCGCATTATTACCGGAGGATATATCATCCCCTTCAACAAACCCCCCCTTTCTTTAAGGGAAATCCCGGACGTACCACCCAGTCAGCGGGATCAGGCAGCATTAGAGGTTTCAAAGCTGCTAGGAAAAAGAGCCATCCAGCCTGTCCCCATCGACCAGATCGGATCAGGAACTTACTCAAAATTATTTTTGGTACCAAAAAAGACAGGGGACTTCAGGCCCATTTTGGACCTCAGTTCATTGAATCGTTTCGTAAAGAAGTCCAAATTCCGAATGGTCACTCTTCAATCTATTCTTCTTTTGCTGGAAAAAGATGCATGGATGTGCTCCATAGATCTCCAGGACGCTTACTATCACATTCCCATAGCTCAAGAGTCCAGGAGACATTTACGCTTCCGCCTCGGAGCCAGTCATTTTCAGTTCCGAGCACTGCCCTTTGGTCTCACCACAGCCCCCAGGGTGTTCACCAAGTGTCTGGCAGTGGTAACTGCTCACCTGAGAAGTCTGGGATTCCAGGTGTTTCCTTATCTAGATGACTGGCTCCTTACTGCCACCTCCGAGCATCTACTACTCCAAGCGCTCAGAGCCACGTTCACCTTGGGCCGTTTCTTGGGGATCACGTTCAATTTGCAAAAATCTGTACTACAGCCATCTCAGCGTATTACTTTCATAGGCGCAGACTTAGACACAAAAGAATGCGCCTATTTACCGGCAGCAAGAATTCAGGTCTTACAGGATCAAGTCAAATCCTGTCTCCCCCTACAAAGAGCCCCGGCCCATCGGATCCTACAACTGTTGGGCTCGATGGCGTCGACCATACTTTTAGTTCCCTTCGCCAGACTTCACATGCGAATTTTACAATGGCTACTGTCGGTTCAATGGTCCTATCAGGAACTTCCCTTGAACCACTTAATCATAATCACGGAAAGTTGCCGTCGAGATCTACATTGGTGGCTTCTCCAATCAAATCTCGACCAGACCAGGGGCGACCCTTTATACCTCAACGTCCCGTTGCCACTGTGACTACGGACGCCTCCCAGGTAGGGTGGGGGGGTCATTACCTGGACAGGTCGGTCCAAGGCACATGGCAGATCCAGGAAACGCATTTGCATATCAATGTCCTGGAGATGAGAGCGGTACTATTGGTACTCCAAGCTCTCCATCACGCTCTCCCACAGGGCCCGATTACTATCCTATCCGACAACATGTCGGTGGTGTGGTACATAAACAAGCAAGGTGGAACCAGGTCTTACCCACTATGCAGAGAAGCCATGAGACTTTGGCACTGGGCGGTAGCTACCAACCGCTTTCTAATGGCAACGCACATACCGGGGAAGTCCAATGTGATTGCGGACAGATTAAGCAGGACCATTCTTTTACCCCACGAGTGGTCCCTCAAACAGAGTATAGCTGCGAAAATCTTCGACAGATGGGGTCTTCCTTGCTGCGACCTGTTTGCCAGCCCTCACAATGCGAAATGCAGAGAGTTCTTCACACTGTTTCCTTCTCAGGGACAGATTCCCAGGGACGCTCTGACTCACATTTGGCCCCCCGGTCTTCTCTACGCCTTCCCTCCGTTCCCCCTCCTACCGAGGGTGATACAGAAGGCCATTTACTTGGAGAGCGCGATGATTTTGATTGCCCCGCACTGGCCTTGTCAAGTTTGGTTTCCTTTCCTACAGAGGCATGCGATAGAAGGTCCATGGTTTCTGGATCCGGTGCCAGACCTGTTGACTCATCAGTCAGGACGGCTTCATCCGTCTCTCAGGTCCCTGAAGTTGGCAGCATGGTTACTCCACTTCCATCCTTAGTTCGAGACAATGCTCTTTCGCCGGACGTGGTCCACATACTGTCTTCTTCTCATAAACCTTCCACCATCAAACTTTATTCCAGTAAATGGAAAAGGTTTGCCTTCTGGGCTCAAGAACGGGTATAGATCCTCTCACTGCACCAGTATCGGAGGTTCTGAATTTTCTGGCCTCCCTTTTCAGTCGGGCTCTTCAGTTTCTACCATTAAGGTTCAGTTAGCAGCGATCTCTAATTTTCATGCTTCTTTTGAACCTTCATTGATGTCTCACAAACTTTGTAAGGCTTTCCTTAAAGGGGCTTGGCTCCTTAGGCCTCCTTTATCTCAGCCTGTCCCCTTGGGATTTGAATATGGTTCTTGCTGCCCTAACTGCCCGTCCTTTCGAACCAGCTGCTACTTGTGATTTAAAATTTCTGTCTTGGAAAACGGCCTTTTAGTAGCCATAACATCTGCTAGGCGAGTTTCAGAACTTCAAGCTCTTTGTTCTGATCCTCCCTATTTGATTTTTCACAAGCATAGAGTTTCATTGAAATTAAACCCTGCATTTATACCAAAAGTGGCCTCCTCTTTCTGTATGCAACAAACTATAGAACTCCCTGTCTTTTTCCCAGAATTCTCCAATAACGCAGAATATACTTTGCATCAATTGGACGTACATAGACAACTGCGTTTTTATTTGAATAGAACCGCTCAAACGCGGAAATCAAATCAATTGTTTGCTTCCTTTGCAGTGAACAAATTGGGTCAACCAGTAACAAAAGCCTCCATATCTAAATGGATTAAAGATTGTATCATTTTTATTTATTCACAGGCTAACAAAGACCTTCCCTTTCCAATCAAGGCTCATTCTACCAGGGCAATGGCTACTTCCGTAGCTTTTCACTCCAAGTTATCAATAGATGATATTTGTGCTGCGGCAACCTGGACTTCTCCGCACACTTTCATTTCTCATTACAAATTGGATGTGGTTTCTCGAGGCAGAGCTTCCTTTGGTTCCACAGTTCTCAAGAGTGTGTTCCAATGAGCCACCCGGGATGTAGGTGCTAGGGACGCTGTCCCATATGTTGTGAATGTAGGCGAGATAGGATCCCATTACATCTTTTAGTTATGTACTTACCATAACTTCGGATGTATGGGATCCATCTCGCCTACATTCATAAGTACCCACCCTCCTTCCCCCTTCCATTCGGATTTAGAGGAGCTGTAGTCTCTTTTTTCTTGGAGATCGTTCTTGAAGAACTTTAGTTGGTTATAGTGACTACTAATTTTTCTGTGTTTGCATGGGGGTATGAAAGCGAACAAACAAGATCTGGGGAAGCAGGTGTAGTGCATCCTGGGATAGGGAGTAGCCCAGCCAATGAGAGACTTCGTGCTAGTGTATTAGTTGCCGAGTCGGAGCCGATGGATCGGCTCCGAACCCATATGTTGTGAATGTAGGCGAGATGGATCCCATACATCCGAAGTTATGGTAAGTACATAACTAAAAGTTTCCAAGGTTGCGGTCATGCATCATACATGTTCATCAGATTGATCACTGTAGCAATAGCCTAAGCTTATATGGGTTATATCTTGCAACAGGGTATAACAGCAGACAAACTTCCATAGCTTTAGGGCACCCTCCATGCAGTTAGTCATCTCAAGCTGAGCTGAGCAAAAGAAGATTTAGATGCCAAGCCCTCCAGAACTTTTCTGCTGCCGAAGAGTGGGCAGCTTCTCGGGCTTTCGATGATTGACAGTCTGCTTGTTCTGTTCCACTGGTGGGCAGATAAGTTTCCTCTGGGGAAAAACTTTCCACATATTTTTGTTTATACTTTTGTCTTTAGAAAAGTATATTTTAAATTAGGAATATGTGTTTTTATTGACTGCCACATGACTTTACTTTTAAATGGGAGCGCACTTTTGTTTCTGACAGTTGAAAAGTTAATTTAAACATTCTTAAACTTTTTTTTCAGTGAAAAAACTATTAAAATTATTTTGGTATGCTGATAAAGTGCATTAGAGTGCATTTCGCAGTGTTTTAACTTGAAAAATTACTTTTAACTACTTTTTACATTTTACTGGCTTGTGCTCTTAGTATCCAATTGAAAGAAGCACCATTCTCGGCTTGACCAGAGAGCAAACTTCTGCTCTTGTGTGCCCTCCTTCCAGTCACAAAAAGAAAAAGTTAACTAAACAGCATTTGCCACCACAACATGCTGGCAATTTGCCTCAGTTGCAGATAGGTGACTGTACTATGCCAAAGCTGGATGTCCTTCAAGGATGCATCTGCAGTCTTTACAAATGGGTTGTCCTGTCGTCAGGCAGCCCTTCGGTCGGCCGGATTCCAAAGACTGGGTCTGGCTTCGGCTGGTGTCGCACTTCACCCGACGTCATTGCGGCAGTCATTCGGGTATAAAGGCATCAGCCGACGCCATTTTCCTCAGTCTTTCTTGCCGCGTGGCGCCCGAAGCAGAAGCTGTTCGCAAGTGCCGGTCGGTCAGATCCAGAGATTACTACTACCGAATACTACTTCGAAGACTTCTATAAAGCTAAGTACCCAGTTGGGGACTCTTTCTTGCCTCAGCCGATGTCAGAGAAAGTTAATAACTGTTTATCTTGTGGGAAACAAATACCTCATAAAGATTTCCACTCCTATTGCATACATTGTTTAGGCCCAGACCACGACGTAGCAGCTTGTCTAGCCTGTGCTTCTTTTAACCGACGGACGCTTAGACGTCGCTCGGACTTTGCTGAACAGATTTTCGGCTCCGATTTTGCCTACATTATGCCGTCGGATCCTCCGACTACGCAAATAACCAAAAAAAGCAAAGGAAAGGACAGACACTCGCGGTCCACGGTTTCGGCGAAACCGCGGTTAAGCATACCACGAGTGTCTCGGTTTCGGCCGAAACCGAGCAAGCGGTTCTTTCTTCAGCCGATAACTTGCCTTCTACCGAGGCCTCTTCTAACCTGGTAGAAACGGCTTCTGAAATCCAACCTTCTGTTGCGATTTCACAGGATTTATCCGACACCATTCCCCTAGATATTTCTACCCCTGCACGTGGAGCTGCTAGGCCTCCTCCAGCTATGTCTATTAAGGCCTTTGCCAGGGCTAAAGCAGCCAAAGCATCAAAACCTGTGCCTGCCAAGCCCCCCTCTCACAGGCCCAGCACCAGCTCCCATATGCTTTCTTTGGCAGAGGATCTCATCTCTTTAATTCGTGGCGCCCAGCCTCATCCAGACAGGGCCTCTCTCCCTCCTCCAGAAAAGAGGCCTAGAGCAGAGCCCCCTGAGCCAGTAGCCACAGATGATTCCTCTGATGACTCAGATCATACAGACCCTCCTGAGGCTTCTTATTCTCCTTACGAAGACTCTGATGCTGAGGAGTCCATCCCTTCAGCCTCTCCTCCTGAGGAATTTTCCTTTGGGGAAACCTTGCATGCTATGAGGGAACAATTTCAGTGGCAGGGCCAAGATTTCTCAGACTCTAGAAAAAGGCTTAGGACCTTTCTACACTTGCCACAGCATAGGCCTTTAGCTATACCTCCAGTTCTATCTGTTGTTGTTGATGCATTTAATGATGCTTGCACTGCTCCTGATACTTTACCTCCAGCTCCTGCTAAGCCCGATAGGTACTACAGGGTCCCGGACACTCATCACCACTTATATAAGGCTCCTTTTGCAGATCCAGAGACTATCTCCCAGGGCCCTAAAGCTGTAGCAGCTACTTCTTCTAAAAACCCCCTCCCCTCTGAAAGGGAATCCAGGTCCTTAGAGAGATGGGGTAAAAAAGTTTACACCTCTACTACTTTGTCAGCTAGAGCTTTGAACTGCCAATTTCATATGATTCAATATCAAGAGTTTATGCTTGACCAGTTGACTAAAAAGCTGTCCTCAGAAGAATCTTTAGATAAAAAGTATGTTCAAGAAATGTTACATAACATACAGCAGGTTAGTAACCAGTCTTTAAAATGTGGCTATGATGGACTGGAGGCTTCCTTTAGATCAGCCATGACTGGCACAGTTATCAGGAGGCATGCATGGTTGAAAGAACAGGCATTACCAGACCATGTCAAATCTAAGCTTTTGTATGCACCTATGGACAAGGTCAGTTTATTTGGTGCCCCCGCACAGCAGGTACTAAAAAAGATGGAAGAGAAAGCAAAATCTGTGCAAACAGTGAAAGATTTCTTACAAGTTCAACCTCCAAGGTTTAGCAGGAACTGGCCCTCCAAGAATTGGTCCTTTCCGGACTCCTCTAAGGCACAAAGAGGCAGGAATAGGCGCTCTAGAGGCAGAAACCAATCCAGGGGTGCCTACAGGGGTCGCCAGTGGCAGGGTAACAACCAACGAGGCACGGATACAGCCACCACCACTACAACAACTCAATCACAGTGACTTGGCGGTGGCACCGCCTACCAGGGAACAACTAGAAGCACCCTTAGGCAGAAAGCTAACATTATTTTCAAGAAACTGGCACTGCATTACAAGAGAAAATGGATTTTGCAGACTATAGACAAAGGTTACAGGTTCCATTTCCATACACTACCAGGAAAGAGAGGAATGCCAAACCTACCACCTTCTCAAAGGGCAGAAGCTCTAAAACAAATATCTCAATTATTAAGAATGAGAACTGTGGAAAAGGTACCATTTATGGAGCAAGGGAAGGGATTTTACTCCAGGCTCTTCCTGGTACCAAGAAAAGAAAACAAATGGAGACCTATTCTAGACCTGTCCGCTTTAAACACATTCCTCATTGTTCCAAAATTCAAAATGCTGACCCTACAGCAGCTTCTTCCCATGCTGGGCAAGGAGTCTTGGCTGGTAACTCTAGATCTCAAGGAGGCATACCTGCACGTCCCCATAAGACCAATTTGCAGAAGATACCTCAGATTTCTTGCAGGATCAGAGCATTATCAATTCTCAGCATTGCCCTTTGGCTTATCTACTGCGCCCAGAGTGTTCACGAAATGCCTGGCATCAGTAATCGCTCATTGCAGACTTCAGGGAATTCAAATCTATCCCTACCTGGACGACTGCCTGATACAAGCGGACAACAAAACAAACTAACAGAAGACTTACAAAGAGTCATCTACCTGCTGCAAGCCCTGGGATATACAGTCAATACAAAAAGTCAAGGCTGATTCCATCCCAAAGAATAACCTTTCTGGGTGCAGAACTGGACACATCAAAACAAATGGCATTTCTAACTGCAGAAAAGAAAGAGCAACTTCCTCTCTACTTCTTGGCATTAACAAAGCAGAGCCATCTAACTGCAAGAAAAGTGCTACAAGCTCTAGGCTTCATGGCATCCTGCATAATACTGGTACCTCATGCCAGGCTGCATATGAGAAAGCTACAGTGGTACCTAAAGAATTTGTGGTCTCAGCACAAGCACAGCCTAGAAACCAAAATTCCAATGATCCCATGCCTGAAGCAAGAGTTCTTATGGTGGGCTCAGGCCTGTCAATCAAACACAGGACTGCCCTTCTGCAAAAGTCAACCAAGACAAACCATCACGACAGATGCCTCAGACCTCGGTTGGGGGGCACACATGATGGGCAAGTGCTTTCAAGGCCTATGGACTCAAGACCAGCTGCATCTACACATAAATCTAAAAGAAATGATGGCAGTAAAATTGGCAATCCAGGCATTCAGACCTTTTCTCCAAGAAGGTCAGTTGATGATAAGGACAGACAACACCACAGTTATGTGGTACATCAACAAACAGGGAGGCACACACTCATACCCTCTATGCCGGCTGGCACTGGACCTATGGGATGTGGCTCTGAGCTACAACATTCAGTTACAGGCAATTTATGTACCAGGGAAGGAAAACATTCTAGCAGACATATTAAGCAGAACTACAACGGATGCCCACGAATGGATGCTGCATCCGGACATCTTCAAAACCATCACAAGAGAATGGGGATTACCACAAATAGACTTGTTTGCATCCCCTTTCAATCACCAGTTGAAGAAATTCTGCACAAGGACTTACCACCCACTTGCTTGGAAGGTGGACTCCCTATCCTTCAGTTGGAAAAGCCTGACAGCATACGCATTCCCACCACTTCCTTTGATGCACAAGGTGCTTCTCAAGATCAAAGAGGAACGTCCGAGGATCATTCTGATAGCCCCAGACTGGCCAAAACAACATTGGTATCCACTGCTGAGGAGCATGTCCCGGGAACAAATATGGACACTGCCCCTGATCCCATTACTGCTGACTCAGAACAACTACAACATTCTGCATCCAAACCTAAAAACTCTGCAGCTAACTGCCTGGAACATTACATAACAGCAATTAACCCAAATTTATCCCAAAGGGTTAAAGACATAATCCTGGAGGCTCGTAGACCTTCAACAAGAAAGAATTATGCAGCAAAATGGAAAAGATATCTCATCTGGAGTACTGCAAAGGGGCAAGATGTGACACTGGTGAACATAGCCAACATCCTGGAGTACTTGGCGGAACTCTTCCATACAGGCCTGTCCTATTCCTCCATCAAGATACATGCATCAGCTATTTCAGCAGAGTACAGCTTGGATCCTCCTGTCTTCTCGCATCCTCTGCTCAGACAGTTTCTGAGAGGAATTAAAAATGTAAAACCTCCCAGGAAACCTCCATTGCCAGCATGGGACTTGAACTTTGTGCTAGAAAAACTGACTCTACCACCTTTCGAACCAGCAGCTACAGCAGAATTGCAATACTTATCCTGGAAGACTGCTTTCCTGCTGGCAATAACTTCAGCAAGAAGGGTCTCTGAACTACAAGCATTAATGGCAGTACAACCCTTCCTGATCTTCCATCAAGATAGTGTCCATGAGAACAAATCCTACATTTATGCCTAAGGTGGTATCCAGAGTCTCTTTAAATCAGGCTATCCACCTTCCTACATTCTTCCCCAAGCCACAGAACAGGGGAGAAAAGCTCTTCCATACCCTGGATGTACACAGACAATTACGCTACTACCTGGACAGGACAAAAAACAATAGAAAAACTGACCAGCTTCTGGTAGCATATGCAACAGGAAAAGAAGGAAAACCAATTTCTAAACAGACAATCTCCAAATGGATAGGAAATTGCATTAGATTTTGTTACTCCTACCATGGAAAGAAAACTCCAGAGAACATCAGTCCTCACTCCACAAGGGCTACAGCCACTACCACAGCTTTCTTACGAGGAGTGGCTACCAAGGACATTATAGAGGCTGCTACTTGGACCTCCGTGCATACATTTGCCAAGCATTATAACTTACCTCTGTACTCTAGATCCCGTGCTGGTTTTGCCACTGCTGTTCTGCAAGGGATCCTGACTACACCATAATCTATTCTCATTTCCTCCTCCCCTAGTTTAGCTATGGTATTCTACCCATTTGTAAGACTGCAGATGCATCCTTGAAGGACATAGTACAGTTTTGTACCTACCATAAATGTAGATGTCCGAGAGGAATGCATCTGCAGTCAGGATTACCCACCCTCCTTCCCTCTGAGGTACTCCTAGGGTACTTACCAATCTTCAGCTAGCTTGGGGATCTATTATGGTGTATTTGTTTGTATATATGTACATACATGCTTATTTTGTGTGTTTGCTCTCTACTATTTGGAAACTTTGGCATTTATCCCAATTTAGCCATCCAAGAGGGCAACTGGCATCTGGGGCAAGAAACACTGAGGAAAATGGCATCGGCTGATGCCTTTATACCCGAATGACTGCCGCAATGACGTCGGGTGAAGTGCGACACCAGCCGAAGCCAGACCCAGACTTTGGAATCCGGCCGACCGAAGGGCTGCCTGACGACAGGACAACCCATTTGTAAAGAGTGCAGATGCATTCCTCTCGGACATCTACATTTATGGTAGATACAAAACTGTACTTTCCTCAGACCACTTAGCTTTTTCGACAGATCCCTCTTATGTTGCTTTTACAGCCACTATGTACTGTGGGTTTAGCTGCATCCTCTGTGGCTGTTGAGATCCCCTCAGTATGAAAGGGAGAGCCACTATTGTCTGTCTTGGTAGAAGGGGCAGGGAGGGGTGCCCCTTTTTAGACAGAGTGCTGTGCCCTTCTGTGGGGAAGCTGTTGCTGTCATTATAATCCTATTTGCCCCAACATTCCTGTCAGAAATATACAAAAAGCTAAACATTTATCTCCTGCACCAGTTTCACTGGTTAGGAGTAGTTTAAGTGTGGCTCCGAGGGGTCTTGTACAGGCTGTTGGCTTTTATTATCAGGTAGTGGTAAAAGAAAAAGGCTTTCCTTTTCTCCTGAAGGGATTCCTGAAATTAAATCTAGAGAGGAATGTGATGGGACAGATATAGGCTTTTATCCTCAGATTTCTTATTCAGACTTAAGGAGAGTACATTGTCTGAATCTCCCTGTCAGGGATTCTCTTTTTTTTTTTTTTTGAGACCATTTCCAGAATGTGCCAGTGTTTTCAGGTTTCTCAGTCCCTCAGAAAATGCTATGTACTGTTATAGTTGGATTTCCTGGAACCCCCCTCCCCACCAGCACCACCCACCCCATCTCCTATCCCCCCATGCTGTCAGCTTTAGAGGATCTTTTTGCCACAGCCTGTGTTTTCCTTAACAGCGTGCTACACCTAAGAAAGCTTATAAAATGTACAAAGTTCCTCACTCTCACATTTTTATTCATTCATTCCAGACCTGACCCATCAGTACTATCTTAGTTAATCCATCTGCTGCTAAGCATTTTAATTCTAATCATTCCCCTTCTGGCAAGGATTGAAGAAAGTGTATGCTTCTGCAACTTTAATTTTTAGAATTTTGAATTTAGTCTCATATGTTGGTCAAGTCTAATTGTGAAAGTATGAGGAATATTTTGTCTGCATTTCCCTTGTGTGAGAAAAATGTGCTTTGTGTGTTCCCTTGTGTGAGAAAAATCTGCTCTTTGTGGTTCCATTTCTTCAATTTCTCAGGTCACTACTCATGTGTATGTGACTCCCTAGATAATACTTCCATGGCTGTTGCCACTAGTACTCTGTTGAGGAGGTATGCCTGTCTTGAGTTCTCAGAACCTGTCCCAGAAGAGAGATTTAAAATTCTCCTTTGAATAGAGATTCAATTTTTAGATTCTCTGCTACAGAGGTTATCAAAACATAATGGGAGAGGTAAGATGATAATCATAACCGCTCAGATTTTTTCAGCCCTCTTTCAAATTTTCCAAGGGATTTTCTGCTTCCTTGTTCAGTTTTGTGACAAAACAAAATACTCGCAGTGAAATGCTAGTAAGCAGATGTTTAAAAAAAATTACAGGGAGTTTCCAAAAACAAAGCAGGACCCACCTGCAGAATAAAGGACAGTCAAGTACGGCAGAATGAGTATGTAAGGGACCTTGTCCTGTCTCCCTCCCACCCTGGCAGTCTCTTATCCCTTCCATTAAGTCGGGATCTCGACCTCTGTCTTTGGCAAAAGACTGAGAACCTTTTTGTCAGAAACGGTCAGACTCAGGATGCAATGGGAAGAAATTCCTCCATTTCAGGTAAGTTATTCCGTAAACACAAGACCAAATCCTTCTGTCCCCTGCTGCTCTACAGCACATGCAATCTCACAAAGTAATAGAACCATTTTCTCTTTCCCAGTTGGGGTAATTTTTTTTTTTTTTAATTCAAGACTTTTGTGCTTACTCATATTTATGGGGACATGATAAAGTGAAATATTTAGGGGTATAGATTAAAAAGGATTTAGTTATGGAAGCCAAGGATATGTGGAAAGAGACTAAAAAGATGATACAAAAACCGAGAAACAGGAAGTAGTTGCCTATGGATATGGATAGCAAGATGCAAGCAGAAAAATGTTTTTAGTCCTTTAAGTTTTATACACAGGTCAGGCATATTTTTATCAACCAGAGAAGCTGTGGGTAGTACTTAATAAGGATTTTGAATAATTTTACTGGGAAGGGGAAGAGGGCAAGAGTCAGGTGGGATAAGTTGATCTTCACAGTAGAACAAGGAGGTTTAGGATTACCTGATTTGAAGGGATATTTTGCACCCACACAGTTGAGGCTCTTATACACAATACAGGCAGAAAGCTACAATTCAAAGTGGAAAGGGGTGATAATGAAATAAAGAGAATAGTATTTGGGCGCAGATCCTTAAGGAGAATAAAAGTCTTGCAAAATATATTCATAAGATAGACAGTGAACTAAGCCACTATGAGAATGGATAAAAGAGATTCTACAGGTAGGGATGACTGCAATTAGGAGTACAGAGAACAGACAAGGGAGTGGGAATTTACTGGAGAAAGCTGGCAAAGGAACCAATGTACTGGGAACAAATAATTAGATAAGGAAAGGTTATAGAATGGTAAGAGGCCAAGAAGACCTTTGGATTGCAAGCTAGTGATTGCCTTCCCTATCAGAGATTGATATCCGGGTATAGACAGAGAAAAAAGAGATAGGGGGTTCCTAAATGAAAGACCTGCACTGGTTGTGTTTTTAATTGTATAGAACAGAAATTGCTGTTAAAGAAAGGATGAATAGTAGGGCATGTAAAGTATTGCACAGTAACTATTGGAATCAATTAGAAGAGGTCAGAAAAGATTGGGAAGAGAGATTAGAGATGCAATTCACAAAGAAACAATGGGAGGACATATATATATGGCTCCCAAATATGAAACAAAATGTAAATGATGTAGGATTTTTGCCTGGAAGTGTTTTCAGTATATAATTTTATACCACAAGCAAACTCCAGAGAATTCTTCCTCAATACATGGCAGGTGTTATATATGTGATGGGGAAGAAAGAGGTTCATAGGTTGATACTAGGCTGTCTGCCCTAGGGCATTTATAAGCCTAGCTAGAGCATGTTTGGCTTTCGCCACCCTTTTAGATTAGTTGACTGTGCCGCTGTATAGTAGGTCACAGAAGATAGCCCTTTTAAGGTTAGTTTACTGTGCCTTTGTCTAGCAGGGACACAGAAGAGATCCCGGGGTAAACTTATGATCTCCCATCCACTCGTCAAGATTTGTCTTGAAGAGGGTCAGTGAGGGGCTCTGCCTAACATAGATTGGGATTTTGTTCCAGAGTGAGGGGAGCCTCTGGGATATGAATCTGGCCCTCCAGCATGTCCTATTTATTTCTGTGCTGAGGTTTAAGTCCCTGGAGCATGTAGCTCTAAGGGATTTGGATTTCCTGAGGTGGAGCATGTCCATTAATTCTGGGTTGGACATTGCTTTATACGTCAGGCACAGATAGCCTCTGAGTAGGCGGTAAGCAACTGAGTAGAGCTGGAGTTTCTTTAGCCTAGCTGCATAGGGCATCTGTTTGAGTCCCATGATCCTCCTGGTGAGGTACTTTTGGGCTCTTTCCAGTTGCTGTAGGTGTCAGGTAAGGTACATCCCAAATTGGGGCATTGTATTCAATTATGGGCCTGATGAGTGATGTGTAGAGGGGCACAATGACCTCTCTTGATCTAGATGTGAACCCTTTCATGATAAGGTGGGCTATAGAAGGTCTTTCTAACCACTTTGGCAACGTAATTGTCAAAGGAGAGATTACTACCTTCTTGGGTTCCCAAATCCCTAATTACTTCTTCCGTACTTAATGGATTACCGCCTATGTGGTAATTTGCACTTTTTGGCATTTAGCTTTAGGCCATGGCTTTGGCACCAGTTATCCATCTCTGTGAGACCCTTTTGGAGGATGCTTGTGTCAGTCGGCGAGTCGATTATGGCACCCAGTTTGCAGTCATCTGTGAACTTGGTCAGCCATAGTCCTCCCGTGTTAGCCTGTACCTCAGAGAAATATATACCGAACAAGAGAGGTCCCAGGACTGAGCCTTGTGGGACACCACTTGTAACTAGTTTAGAATCTGACATGGCACCTGCAATTCTGACCATGTGGGTTCTATCCCTGAGCCAGTTTGCAACCCATCTTGTGACATAGGGGTTGATATTTAAGCTGGTGAGCTTATTTATGATGCCCAAGTGGGGTATTGTCGAAGGCTTTTGCGAGATCCAGGTAGGCTGTATGGGACTACCTTCCCTTCATCTTTGGCCTTGGTGACTGTTTCAAAGAAGTCTACCAGGTTCAAGAGGCAAGATCTGCCCTTAACAAAGCCGAATTGAGTAAGATCCAGTGTCTGGAGGTTCCTAATGTCTTTGTTTATGAGTTCCATGATGATACGCTCCATAGCTTTGCAGACCAGGCTAGTCAGGCTTATAGGGCAATAGTTTCCGGGGTCCGTTGTGGCACCACCTTTGTGGAGCGGGACTACTGTTGCTGTACGCCATTCCTTGGGTACATATCCTGTAGTAAGGCTGAGATTGAACGGTGACTTTATGTAAGGGTTCAGTTCTTCTTGGAGCTCGTGTAAGACACAGCCCGGGACACCATCCGGTCCCATTGATGCTGTGTTTTTTGCTTTGGAGAGGGCAGCTCTCACCCGTGTATCTGTGATGTCAGGAAGGCTGCACTCTGTCGGGATAGACATTTGCTCTTTTGGGGAGTAGCTGGGAACATACGTTTTGCAAGTGTAATGAGTTGGCAAACTTGAAAAATTCCCTACAGAGTAATCTGCCAGAAATACTGGGCAAGAAAGAAAAAGATGTAACTAAGGAAATTATTTTTTTTTTGTTTGAGTTGGGATATTGGATATATGTTTTGCAAGTGTAATGAGTTGGTAAACTTTAAATATTCCCTACAGAGTAATCTGCCAGAAATACTGGGCAAGAAAATGATGTAACTAAGGAAATGATTTATTTTTTTTTTTTTGAGTTGGGATACTGGATTTGAACTGCCTAGACATGGTAAGGCCTTGTTAAGTTTAATTCCGGTGGCTCTCAAAAAAGCAAATACTGGAAAATGGAAATCAAAATTTAAACCAACTATACTTGAAGTAGTGAATATTGTTAATGCATAAAAGAACAGGAAGAGAGATCTTTAGAAAAGAGTAGCAGTAAATACATAAAACAATGGAAATTGTGGGAACACACACACATGCAGGAAATGTTTTGGAGGATGAATGGCGTTTTAGAAATCAGTAATTGAATAACTTATGTAATGTTTAGATTATAATGACATAACAGTATGTGTCACATATAATATGTGTAAATGTGAACTTGTTGACATGGTTTGATTACTTTTATATAAATTGCAAGTTTGCCTACATCACAAGTGATGATTCAGTAAAGGTGTTTGGCACCAAAAACATTGTATTAAAGAAAGAAAATTCCTGGAGACCAGTTCAGTACCTTTCTTTTCTAAACCAATTTGTGATGGCGCCCAAGTTCAAAATGCTTTCTCTTCGCAACCAGTTAACCACTCTTCATTTCAGGTGTTTTTTATATACAAGTATTTTTTTTTTAATTTAAGGTTATCACATTCCTATTCATCCAGACAACTCTCTGCCTTACATTTGGGTTATCCTCTGCTCCAGAAGTATTCACAGTGTCTAGCTCGTGTCATAGTCCATTGCAGGCTGCAGGGTATCCGCATTTTTCGATGTTTAGATGACCTGTTTATCTTGGCAGAGTCTTTTTGTAGTGTCAGGAATCTCTGACTTGGGGGTGAGAGCTCCTATGCAGGGATTTCAAGAGAACATTCAAAAAACTTTGACTCCTTTATATTGGATTTTGTTCCTGGGTTGCCTACTAGACATCTTAGTACAAAGAGCTTTTCTCCCACAGGATAAAATAGATCTATATTTGGATCTATTTCAGGGGTTTTCCACTCAGACTTCAGTCACTGAGGAAACACCGCAGGATTCTAGGTCTCATGGCATCTGCGATTCTCATGATACCTCTGGCAAGAGTCCACATGAGAAAGATGCAATAGTATCTGAAGTTTCTTTGGTTGCCTCACTAACATCCATTATCTTTTCAGACTATAGTCCTAAGATTTGTGAGAAGTTGTATGATAGAGACATCAAATATTCCTGAATCCAGGTTAACTGTCCTGCTTCAAAGCAGTCTGTCACCACAGATGCCTTGGACTTTGCTTGGGGAGCAGTGTCAAGGAGAATCAAAGCTCGAGGTATCCGGGAGAAAGACGCAAGCAAATAAATGTAAAAGAGATCTTGCCTATATCAAAGCACTCAACTCTTTGAATTTCCTCTGGTCCCCATGACCACTTCAAGTTGTTGTAGACAATACCACAATGATGTGGTATATAAGCAAGCAAGGGGGTATCAAATCTTACCACCAGACTAGCCATATTAGTATGAGTTATAGCTGTATCAGTCTCACTCTACAGGCATCCTAAATTCTATCAAAGCAAAATTGCATGGCAGACAAGTTGACAAAGGCAGACCCTCACAGATGGAAACTAAATCGGGATCTTCCAAGATTTGATCCATCTGTGGAGAGTTCAAGTAGACATTTTCTCCTTTTCCTCTGAACTAAAATGCTACTCCAGGACTCCATGAAAGACTGTCTGGAAAACAGATGCATTTTCTATTCATTGGACAGGAATGTTCTTGTATGCTTTTCTAGCCTTTCCACTCATATCCAGGGTAATTCTAAAGATTCTGAAGAAATCCCCAAGATCATTGTGGTGACTTCTTTCTGGCCCAGATAACAGTGGCTGTTCCTTCTTTTGGAACAAGACAGTGGCAATTACTGCAACCTTCTGCACAGACTAGATGTACTCCCTCAAAAACAGGGGTGTTTGACTCATCCTGACCCCAAAATAACATCAATTGACTGTCTGGATGGTAGGGTTTTGGTACCTTTTAGGCACCTATTTACTGAGGACATGCAGCAGGTATTAATGGAGGCAACAAGATATGCTACTAGAAAAGCACATATAAGCAAATGGAAAGGGTTCTCTAGTTGGTGCAAACAATGTAACCAGCATGCATTCAGGGTTAATGTTTCACTGCTTTTACAGTATTCGAGTGGGCTACTTTCCTACGGCCTGTCTTACTCCTCTGTCAATGTTCATTTGCCAGCCATTTCAGCATGTCTGGCCATGATCCCCCTCTTTCAGTGCATTCTCATGTCAAAGTATTTTTGAAGGGGATATTGCATTGCGACCTCCATTAAAAATGGTGGCTTCTCCTTGGGGTCTTAATTGTGTGTTAAAGAAGGTAGCACTTGTATTTGAACAAGCTCATCTGACTAACTTGAAGTTCTTAATATGGAAAACAGTTTTACCAATTGCTCTGACCTCTGCTTGAAGATAATCTGAGTTGTTAGCTCTTATGGTGGGGGTCACCCTTCCCATTTCCCAGAGACAGGGTTTCTTAAAGAAGTAATCCTCTTTTTATACCTAAAGTGGTATCAGCGTTTACTTTATGCCAAACTACCATTATGAGTTCTTTTCTGTACCCAAAAAATGAGGGAGAGAGGATACTTGGATACTATCTTGACAGAACAACATTTCTCAGAACTTCTGATCAGTTCATTTCTTGTGAAAATAGGAAGGGACAGCCTGTGTCACAGCAGACTAATTCCATATGGTTATCTCAGGCTATTACCTTTTGTTATTCCCACTAATAACTGTTCTAGGCAAGGTCAAAGCACACTTTACCAGTGCTTTGGCTTTATCTGTGGCATTTTGGAAAGGGTTTGACTGGAAGTATTTTTGAGATAGCAACTTGGTCGTCCATGCATACTTTTACAAAGTACCGCACACTAGTTTCCTTCTCCAGGTCTAGGTTAGGCTTTGCTTGGACCATTATCCATGGGCTCCTGGACCTTTACTTTCCACCTTCCCGTTGTCTTGAGCTATGATCCTGTAGAGGATATAACCCACATAGCTTAGGCTAATGCAGTAGTGATTTTTTGAAGCTGTCTGCAGTTGTTCTTCCCCTTATTTTGTTAGATTCCCCTTCATTACTTCCTCTAAATTCCTGTTCTTTTTCCCATATCTTTGTCATATTTTTACCAGTTTAAACTCTGTTTTCGTTTTAGCCCACTCAGTAACCATCCCTGTTGAAGTCATTTCTATTTCCATAATAATGCTCAGATGTTCTTCGTGTTTCACTGTTGCGTCATTACATTTGGGTAATCCTGCTGGCAGGTTGCCCTCAGTTGGCCTGAATTCCAAAGTCCTGGGTCCTGCGTTGGCTGCTGTCGCCCCTTCCCTGACATCAGGTCGTCAGGGGAATAAAAGATGCGGCTGACGCCATTTTCTTTAGTCTTTCTTGCCGCGCGGTGCCCGAAGCAGAAGCAGTTCGCAAGTGCCGGTCGGCCGACTCCTGAGATTTTCTTGCTCGAGTTTCAGATCCGAAGTCTTCAATAAAGCTAAATATCCCGTTGGGGAAACTTTTTTCTTGCTCCAGACCGATGTCAGAAAAAGTAAATAATTGTGTTTCTTGTGGAAAGCAAATACCTCATAAGGACTTTCATTCTTACTGTATTCCTTGCCTAGGCCCTGATCACAACATTTCTGGTTGTCTGTTTTGTGCTAAATGTAGCCAACGCACTATTAAGCGTCGGTATGATTTTGCTTTAAACTATTTTGGACTCCGGTTTAATTATCCAGAAATGTCGTCTGATAGCCATAGTTCACAAAAAATGCAAAGAAAAGGAGAGAGCTAGACAACCAAGGCCCAAAACCGACGATGAAGCTTCTCCTAAGCCAGTTGCCGATTCACCGGTTCTCAGTGAGACACTTTCGCAGCCCCTGACGCCCGCTACTTTAGAGTCACAAGGCCGCTACCGACTCCCATGTGGAGTTGGCCATGCCGCTGGAAACTCAAGGTATTGGAGCCTCGGACACTTTTCCTTCAGATGGGTCCGGAGCCGCTGCGCAGGCACTGGCTTCTGAGGGTGTATTCAGACCTAAACATCTTTACATTAAACCAACCTCAGCTTCAAAGGCAAAGACTAAAGCACCTTCTAAAGCAAAGAAACAAACTCAAGAGCCACGTGGACAGGCCTCTATGCCCAAAAAACAGATGCTCAAAATGGCCGAAGACTTAATTACCTTGATCAGGGGTTCCCATCCCCCTCCTGATAAGAGGCCTAGGCAAGAGATTGACTGAATCTTCAGATCAGGTTTCTGTTTCTTCTGATTCCTCTTCTGATCAGGAATATTCTCTTCCCCCCCATGAGGATTCTGATGCTGAAAAATCTATGCTTTCAGCTTCTCCTCCAGCGGACTATTCTTTTGGAGAAACCTTGCATACCATGAGGGAGCATTTCCACTGGGAGAGCCAAGATTTTTCAGAATCTAAAAAGAGGCTCAGGGATTTCCTTTTATTACCTCAACACAGGCCACTAGCCATTCCACCTGTATTAGACATTGTAGATGATGTGTTTTCGGAGTCTAGTCTTACCCCCGACTCTTTACCTCCAGCTTCTGTTAAGCCTGACAGGTATTACAGGGTTGCTGACTCTCATAGATTCCTTTTTCAAAACCCTGCTGCAGACCCAGAAACTATTTCACAGGGTCCCAAAGGAGTTAAGGCTTCTGCTGCATTAAACCCTACCCCCTCTGACAGAGATTCTAGGGCACTGGATAGATGGGGAAAAAAGGTTTACACATCTGCTACCTTGGCTATAAGGGCCTTAAACTGTCAGTTTCATATGCTCAAATATCAGCAACATGTCATGGCATTGCTTAAACAGAAAATGTTATTAAATTCTGAATGTGCAGAAAACAAGGAAATGCAGGATGTATTGCATGCAGCTGAACAAGTTGGAAAGCATACTTTGCAATGTGGTTTTGATTCTTTGGAGGCCTCCTGCAGGGCCACAGTTACGACTGTAATTAGGAGGTATGCTTGGTTAAAGGAACAAAATCTGCCTGATAATGTCAAAGTTAAATTATTAGATGCACCTTTACAGCATGATACCTTGGTGTTAAGGCAGAAGAGGTGTTAAAGAAAACTGAGGACAAAGCTAAATCTATGCAAACTGTCAAAGAATCTTTACAAGTACAGCCACCTAAGTTTAGTAGACACTAGCCTACAAAGAATTGGTCCTTTCCTGTGTCAGACAGACCTCAAACGGGCAGATCCAGATGCCCTAGAGGCAAATCCCAGGCGCAAGCTTCATACAGGTCAAAACAATGGGGTGCTTCTACCTCCAATCTTGGAGAAGACAAATCACAACCATACAGGAAACAGTCCCAATGACTTCCCCCTGCCTGCACCAAGCACTTATCTCCTGGCAGCACCCTTGGGGGGGGGGAAATTAGCACTTTTTTTCTCAAAATTGGCACATTATAACCCAGGACAAGTGGGTTCTTAATATCGTGTCACAAGGGTACAAGTTCCATTTCCATACCCTGCCAAAGGCAAACGGCTGGCCAGATCTGCCAAAAAATCAACGGGCAGAGGCACAAAAATAAGTCTCATCCCTCATGGACAATGGGGGCCATTCAACAAGTGCCAGAGCAAGAGCAGGAACAAGGATTTTACTCAAGACTGTTATTGGTACCCAGAAAGGACAAGGCCTGGAGACCAATACTGGACCTATCTATTCTGAACACATTCCTGGATATACAAAAATTCAAGATGCTGACTTTGCAGCAGCTTCTGCCCATGCTGGGCAAGAACGCTTGGCTTGTGACTCTAAACCTAAAAGAGGCATACCTGCATGTCCCAATCAGACAATTATGTGGAAGATACCTCAGATTCAAGGTGGGCTCAATGCATTACCAATTCTCTGCACTGCCCTTTGGCTTATCTACTGTGCCCAGGGTCTTTACAAAGTGCCTGGCACCAGTAATTGCATTCTGCAGACAAAGAGGAATACAAATATATCCTTACTTGGACGACTGTCTAATTCAAGCAGAGAACAAGGACATTCTTTTACAGCATCTGGCATTTGTGAAAAGACTTCTAACATGCCTAGGGTACACAGTCAATGAAAAGAAGTCAAAACTAGTACCCTCTCAAGAGATAATATTCCTGGGTGCAAGCATAAATACAACTGCCCAGATGGCTTATCTCACACCAGACAAACAAAGGCAACTGACTACCTATTTCAAAATGTTGGCAACAAAGGCCCAGTTATCTGCAAGAAAAATTCTGCAGCCGTTGGGCTTCAAGGCATCCTGCATCCTACTAATTCCATATGCAAGACTGCATATGAGGAAACTTCAATGGTACCTAAAAAGTGTTTGGACGCAACATTGCCACAGCCTGGAAACGATGGTTACTCTCATTCCCTGCCTAGAACAGGAGTTTCGGTGGTGGGCAAAGGCTTGTCACCAAAACAAGGGACAGCCATTCACATTACCCCCAGCCAGGCAGACACTAACAACGGATGCATCAGATTATGCCTGGGGAGCCCACATGGCAGGAAGATGCATTCAAGGCACATGGTCCTCTGCATCTACATATCAATCAAAAAGAGATGCTAGCTGTTCACAATGCCCTGACAGCCTTCAAGGACCTACTTCATCCGGGACAACTACTGATAAAGACAGACAACACCATGGCCATGTGGTATATAAACAAGCAGGGGGGCACACATTCTTACCCCCTTTGCAGACTAGCTATGACTTTGTGGGACACAGCATTAACTTACCAAGTACATCTGCAGGCACAATTCCTGCCAGGAAGGGAAAATACACTGGCAGGCGAACTAAGCAGAAACCTCATGGATCCCCACGAGTGGCAGCTGGATCCACAAGTCTTCAGCATGATAACAAGGAAATGGGGATGCCCGGACATAGATCTATTTGCCTTCCCTCACAACTACCAACTAAAAAGATTCTGCACAAGGACTTATCACAGACAAGCATGGAAAGTGGACGCCCTATCTTTCAGCTGGAAAAACCTATCAGTATATGCCTTTCCCCCATTGCCTCTCCTCCCCAAGGTACTCCTAAAGGTCAGACAGGAGAAGCCAAAAATTATACTGATTGCCCCAGACTGGCCCCACCAGTACTATTTTCCAATCCTAAAGAACTTGTCTCAATGCCCAGCTTGGACCTTACCTCAAATACCTCATCTACTGTCACAGCAAAACAATCAGATCCTGCACAGCCAACTCAGGACTTTAAACCTGGCAGTATGGCGGATAATGTAGTCATACAAAACACATCTCTCAGTAAAGATGTGATGGATGTCATTTTGGAGGCCAGAAGGGCTAGTACTAGAAAATATTATGCTGGAAAATGGCAGAGATTCTGTGCTTCGAACCAGGCACAAGGAACTGATACAGCTGTGCCAAATATTCCTTGGATTTTGCAATACTTAACTGAGTTGCTGGACAAAAGGCCTATCTTTTTCATCTATTAAAATTCATGCCTCTGCCATTTCGGCTCATTACAATACAGAGCCACCAATCTTTTCTCATCCCTTATTAAAGCAGTACCTCAGAGGAGCCAAAATGTAAGGCCTCCAAGGAGATCACCAGTGCCTGCATGGGACCTCAACTATGTCTTGGAAAAACTCACCCTGCCTCCTTTTGAGCCAGCTGCTACTGCTGATATAAAGTTTTTATCTTGGAAAACAGCTCTACTCCTAGCAGTAACTTCTGCAAGATGAGTTTCAGAGCTACAGGCACTCATGGCTGTGGAACCTTTTATCATTTTTTATCCAGACAGGGTCTCTCTGAGGACAAACCCAACATTTATGCCTAAGGTGGTGTCCAGTGTGGCTCTTAACCAAACTATTCATCTGCCAACTTTTTATCCAAATCCACAGAACAAGGGGGAGAGAATTCTGCATTCTTTGGACGTACACAGACAGCTTAGATTCTACTTGGACAGAACCAAAGTTGTCAGAAAGGCAGAGCAGTTACTAGTGGCATATGCTGCAGGATCACAAGGAAAGGCTATTCCATTTACATTCCATGCCAATATTGACAAAGCAGTCATTCTGATAAAAAGCTGTTACTCCTATATATTGAACATGAGTTCTTTTGAATGTTTCCAGCTTACATTCACACACCAATGTTTGTGGGCTAATCTTGTATGAAGTTGCTTCTTGTCTCCATTTGAACTTGTCACATTTTTACCAGTATTTTCACTTCAGTAAATACACTCAAACAACTAAATAAATTTTTAAAACCTCCAGCCCCTTTTTACTCACGATAAAGCACACAAACTATATAACTTAACTATAGAAAGTTAAGTATACCCGTGTAAATAGGAGCAGTTGCCACTGATCAATGACTGTACCTACAGGCATTACCTAGTCTAAGGTTAAAGCTCATGTTAGAGCCTATGATGTCCTTCAAGGATGCATCTGCAGTCCTAACAAATGGGTTGTCCTGGCCTCAGGCAGCCCTTCGGTCGGCCGGATTCCAAAGTCTGGGTCTGGCCTCGGCTGGTGTCGCACTTCACCCGACGTCATAGCTGCAGTTCTTCGGGTATAAAGGCATCAGCCGACGCCATTTTCCTCAGTCTTTCTTGCCGCGTGGCGCCCGAAGCAGAAGCTGTTCGCAAGTGCCGGTCGGTCAGATCCAGAGATTACTACTACCGAAGACTTCTAAAAAGCTAAGTACCCCGTTGGGGACTCTTTCTTGCCTCAGCCGATGTCAGAAAAAGTGAATAACTGTTTAACTTGTGGGAAACAAATACCTCATAAAGACTTCCACTCTTACTGCCTACCTTGTTTAGGCCCAGACCACAACGTAGCAGCTTGTTTGGCCTGTGCTTCCTTCAACCGACGGACGCTTAGACGTCGGTCGGAGTTTGCAGAGGAGTTTTTCGGCTCCGCTTTTGCTTATATCATGCCGTCGGAGACTCCGACTTCACATTTAGCTAAAAAGCGTAAGGAAAAGGACCGACACTCGCGGTCCGCGGTTTCGGCCGAAACCACGGTTAAGCCAACCGTGAGTGTCTCGGTTTCAGCTGAAACCGAGTCTGCGGTTCTTCCTTCGGCCGAAAGCATGCCTCCTACTACCGAGGCCTCTTCTAGCATGGCTGAATCTGCTACTGAAATTCCACCTGCTCTTACAGTTTCTCAGGATTTATCAGATACTATTCCCCTAGTTGTATCTACTCCTGCACGTGGAGCTGCTAGGCCCCCTGCATCCATGTCAATTAAGGCCTTTGCCAGGGCTAAAGCAGCTAAATCTTCCAAGGCCGTGCCTACTAAAGCCCCCTCTCACAGGCCTAGCTCTAGTACTCAAATGCTTAGTCTAGCAGAGGATCTCATTTCTTTGATCAGGGGAACCCAGTCTCACCCTGATAGGGCCTCTCAGCCCCCTCCAGAGAAGAGGCCTAGAGCAGAACCCCCTGAGCCAGTTTCTACTGATTACTCCTCAGATGAATCAGAAAATACAAACCCTCCTGAGGGCCCTTATTCTCCATACGAGGACTCTGATGCAGAAGACTCCATTCCTTCTGCCTCTCCTCCTGAGGATTTTTCTTTTGGGCAAACCTTGCATGCTATGAGGGAACAATTTCAATGGCAGGGTCAGGATTTCTCAGACTCTAGGAAAAGGCTTAGGACTTTTTTTGTATTTGCCACAGCATAGGCCTTTAGCCATTCCCCCAGTACTTACAGTTGTGGATGATGCTTTTAATGATGCTTGTACTGCTCCTGATTCACTCCCTCCGGCCCCTGCTAAGCCCGACAGATACTACAGGGTTCCGGACACACATAATCACTTGTATAAGGCTCCTTTTGCAGATCCCGAAACTATTTCACAGGGCCCCAAGGCTGTAGCAGCTACCTCTGCCAAAAACCCACTCCCCTCTGAAAGGGAATCTAGGGCCTTGGAGAGATGGGGTAAAAAAGTTTATACTTTTGCTACTCTTTCGGCTAGGGCCTTAAACTGTCAATTCCACATGATTCAGTATCAGGAATTTATGTTAGATCAGTTAACTAAAAAGTTGTCCTCACCTGAAGCTTTAGATCGAAAGTCTCTTCAGGAAATGGTACATAACATACAGCAGGTCAGTAACCATTCCTTAAAATGTGGCTATGATGCACTGGAGTCTTCCTTTAGATCAGCTATGACTGGTACAGTGATCAGAAGGCATGCATGGTTAAAAGAGCAGTCATTACCAGACCATGTAAAATCAAAGCTCCTAGATGCTCCCATGGATAAACACAATTTGTTTGGCTCTCCTGCACAGCAAGTGCTGAAGAAGGTGGAAGAGAAAGCAAAATCTGTCCAGACAGTAAAGGATTTCTTACAGGTCCAGCCTCTAAGGTTTAGTAGGAACTGGCCTTCCAAGAATTGGTCCTTTCCAGACACCAACAGAACACAGAGAGGCAGGAATAGGCGCACAAGAGGCAGAGGTCAATCCAGAGGTGCCTACAGGGGACGTCAGTGGCAGCCTAACAACCAGCGAAGTACTGCTGCAGATCCAGCCACTACCACTTCCACAGGACAATCACAGTGACTTGGCTCTGAAGCCTACCAGGGAACAACTAGAAGCACCCTTAGGCGGAAAGCTAGCCTTATTTTCAGTAAACTGGCATTGCATTACAGGAGACAAATGGATTTTACAGACAATAGACAAAGGTTACAGGTTTCACTTCCATACTCTACCAAGGAAGAGAGGAATGCCAAACCTACCTCCAAATCAAATGGCAAACGCTCTAGAACAAATAGACAACTTAAAAAGGATGAGAGCTATAGAAAAGGTACCATCTATGGAACAAGGGCAAGGATTTTACTCCAGACTTTTCCTGGTGCCAAGGAAGGAAAATCAATGGAGACCTATTCTAGACCTGTCCGCACTGAACACATATCTCATTGTCCCAAAATTCAAAATGCTGACTCTACAGCAGCTTCTTCCCATGCTGGGCAAGGAGTCTTGGCTGGTAACTCTAGATCTCAAGGAGGCATACCTGCACGTCCCCATATGACCAAATTGCAGAAGATACCTCAGATTTCTTGCAGGATCAGAGCATTATCAATTCTCAGCATTGCCTTTTATCTTATCTACTGCGCCCAGAGTATTCACAAAATGCCTGGCATCAGTAATTGCTCATTGCAGGCTTCAGGGAATTCAAATTTACCCTTACCTGGACGACTGCCTGTTACAAGCGGACAACAAAGACAAATTAACAAAAGACCTGCAAAGGGTCATTCATCTACTACAAGCCTTGGGATACACAGTCAATATAAAAAAGTCAAGGCTGTTGCCATCCCAAAGGATAACCTTCTTGGGTGCGGAACTGGACACATCAAATCAAATGGCATCCCTCACAGCAGAAAAACAAAAGCACCTTCCACTCTACTTCATGGCATTAGCAACGCAGAACCAGCTTACAGCAAGGAAAATCCTGCAAGCCCTGGGTTACATGGCATCCTGCATAATATTGATCCCACATGCCAGACTGCATATGAGGAAGTTGCAATGGTACCTCAGGCATTTATGGTCTCAGCACAAGCACAGCCTAGAAACCCAAATTCCAATAATTCCATGCCTGAAGCAAGAATTCCGATGGTGGGCTCAGGCCTGTCAATTGAACAAAGGACTGCCCTTCCACAGCCCTCAACCAAGCCAGACTTATCACCACAGACGCCTCAGACCTCGGTTGGGGGGCACACATGCTGGACAAATGCATACAAGGCTTATGGACTCAAGGCCAGCTAAACCTACACATAAACCAAAAAGAGATGCTGGCAGTAAAACTGGCAATTCAGTCATTCAGTCCGTTTCTCCAACAGGGACAATTGCTGATAAGGATGGACAACACCACAGTTATGTGGTACATCAACAAACAGGGAGGCACACATTCATATCCTCTATGCCGGATGGCAATGGATCTCTGGAATGTGGCCCTAAGCCTCAACATACAGCTCAAGGCAATATTTGTGCCAGGAAAAGAAAACATACTAGCAGACATCTTAAGCAGGACTACCACGGATGCCCACGAATGGATGCTGCATCCAGACATCTTCAAATCCATCACAAGGAAATGGGGACTACCAGAAATAGACTTATTCGCATCTCCACACAATCACCAATTGAAAAAGTTCTGCACAAGGACATACCACCCACTTGCTTGGAAGGTGGACTCCCTATCTTTCAGTTGGGAAAACCTGACAGCATATGCATTCCCACCTCTTCCTTTGATGCACAAGGTGCTATTGAAGATCAAAGAAGACCACCCAAGGATCATCCTGATAGCTCCAGACTGGCCGAGGCAGCACTGGTACCCACTACTGAGGAGTATGTCTCGGGAACTCGCATGGCCTCTACCCCTGGTTCCTTTACTGCTAACACAGAACAACTTCAAAACCCTGCATCCGAACCTGAAAACACTGCAGCTAGCTGCTTGGAGCATTGCATGAGACAAAATAACCCAGATTTATCTCAAAGGGTTAAAGACATTATCTTGGAAGCTCGCAGACCCTCAACAAGAAAAACTTACTCAGCGAAATGGAAAAGATATCTCTTTTGGAGTGCAGCAAAAGGGCAAAATGTAGCACTGGTAAACATAGCTAACATCTTGGAATACTTAGCAGAACTTTTCCACAATGGCCTGTCTTACTCTTCCATTAAGATTCATGTGTCAGCTATTTCAGCAGAATACAACATGGATCCTCCAGTCTTCTCTCATCCTCTACTCAGGCAGTTTCTGAGAGGAATCAAAAATGTAAAGCCTCCAAGGAAGCCACCATTACCTACATGGGACTTGAACTTTGTACTAGAAAAGTTGACACTTCCCCCTTTTGAACCAGCAGCAACAGCAGAATTACAGTACTTATCATTGGAAAACTGCTTTCCTGCTTGCAATCACTTCAGCAAGAAGGGTTTCTGAATTACAGGCATTAATGGCAGTGCAACCCTTCCTTATCTTCCATTAGGATAGAGTGTCCATGAGAACTAATCCTACCTTTATGCCAAAGGTGGTCTCCAGGGTATCTTTAAACCAAGCAATCCACCTACCTACATTCTTCCCCAACCCACAGAACAGGGGAGAAAGACTGCTGCATACCTTGGATGTGCATAGGCAATTGCGCTACTACCTGGACAGCACCAAGAACAATAGAAAAACTGACCAACTTCCGGTAGCATATGCCACAGGAATGGAAGGAAAAGCAATTTCAAAACAGACAATCTCAAAATGGATAGGAAATTGCATTAGATTTTGTTATTCTTATCATGGAAAGGCAACTCCTTAAAATATCAGACCTCACTCCACAAGGGCTACAGCCACTACTACAGCTTTTTTACGAGGAGTGGCTACAAAAGACATTTTAGAGGCTGCTACTTGGAGCTCCATGCATACATTTGCCAAGCATTATAATCTACCCTTATACTCCAGATCCCGAGCAGGTTTTGCCACTGCTGTTTTGCAAGGGATCTTAACTACACCATAATCTAGTTAGGGCCTCCTCCCCCAGTTTGGCTATGGTATTCTACCCATTTGTTAGGACTGCAGATGCATCCTTGAAGGACATAGTACAGTTTTGTACCTACCATAAATGTAGATGTCCGAGAGGTATGCATCTGCAGTCAGGATTACCCACCCTCCTTCCATTCTGTGGTACTCCTAGGGTATTTGCCCATCTTGTAGCTAGCTGGGGGAATCTATTATGGTGTATTTGTTTGTATATATGTATATACATGTTTATTTCTATTTGCTCTCTGTTGTTTGGAAACATTTTCATTTATCCAAATTTAGCCTTCCTAGAGGGCATCTGGCATCTGGGGCAAGAAACACTGAGGAAAATGGCATCGGCTGATGCCTTTATACCCGAAGAACTGCAGCTATGACGTCGGGTGAAGTGCGACACCAGCCGAGGCCAGACCCAGACTTTGGAATCCGGCCGACCGAAGGGCTGCCTGAGGCCAGGACAACCCATTTGTTAGGACTGCAGATGCATACCTCTCTGATATCTACATTTATGGTAGGTACAAAACTGTACTTTCCCAATTATGCAGATTGCTAGCTTTCCTTCCTCTATATCTATTCTCCTTCCATATGTGAAAAACTACTTGCACAATTTCAGTAAACATTAACTTTTAGCTTTAAGAAAAAGTGCACTTGCTAAATTCCACACTGCCATATTTAATGCTTATAATCTGAAGTAGTTTACTTCATTTGGTCTTCAACCTGTGGGATACCGGATCCATATCAGATCCGAGCCAACAATTTCACTAGCATCTGCTCCAAGCTCCGCCCCTTACCCATAATACACCTCCACTACCTTCCAACCCCCAGATCTCGTTTGCCTCTGCTTGCTGAAGCATCGTGATTTCCTGAGCTCTGAGAAGTGAGTGGGTTTTTTCTGCTTTTACACAGCTGTTTTCTCTGAAATATTAGTATAATGTTTTAGTGTAGGTTCCCTCTTCTCCTCTTGCTGATGCGTCATGAAATTGAACTTTGTTGTAGTTTAATATTAGTTAGTGTGCTTTGCCCCCCCCCCCCCAGTGTGTTCTGCCTGACTTTACTGTGGTGAGTGGTTTGTGTGGGAAAACTGGCAATTTTTTTCTCCTTTTTTACCTTCTCTTGTTTGAGTGGCTGGATAGAAGCATGGCTGATAAGCCTGTGTTCAAAAGTTACACTGAGTGTGGCCATAAATTGTCTCCGGCACATGGCTGCACTCTTTGTGTAATGTGCTTGGGTGTTGTCCATCTAAATACTGACTGCTCTATATGCGTGGGTTTTAACCCGCGCTATTAAGGACAGGAAGACTAAGTTGGCCCTGATAGGCCTTCTTCCTACTTCTGAGGCAGTTGCCTTGTCCTCTGCTTCAGTCACAGGGGCTGCTGTGGCAGCCTCTCTTTCCTCTCTTGCCCTTACTTCTCCTCCCTCCCAGTCTGGGACTCGATCTCCCACCTCAAAGCCTGTGGAAGTGGAGCAGAAAAAGGACAGAGAAAAGGAGAGAGAGCCAAAATCTCACTGACCTGACAAACGTAAGAGGTCCTCGGACCTCCCTTCTCCCGCCAAAAGTCAGCCTAGGATCCGTGACTCCCCTCTGCTCTGATCTTCGAGATTTTCCCTGGAGCCAGAGGAGACACGTTCCCCATCTAGGGCCTCAGTTCCTCGAGCCGCAAGGTCGGAGTCCATGGCCTTGTCGAGGTCCACGCGGAGCCTATCGAAGTTGACATGGATAAAATGATGAGGTTCATTCATACTCATATCCAGATGGGGATCTTGCCAGCCCCCACTCCTTCCAGAGGGGGAGCTCACTTCCTTTTTTTACACCAATTTCTCCTTCTCCGATCCGTCCAGTGGGTTCGGAGTACTCTGATCCGAGGATGGCCTTAGTCAGGGGGTCTGCACCGAAGGTACCTGCTTCTTCGCCTACAGCTGCCTGGAGCATGTCGGATCTGACCAGTTCGGATACGAGCTACTCTCGAAGCCAGAGCTTGGGTGTCTGATTCAAGGGAGTGGAACTGTTTTCATCGGCTCCGGGTTTGTCAGGCCAAGTTCCCTCCCTTAGTCCACTTCAGGCCCTGCTCCAATTCTCACGTCAGATCCGGGGAGACCGGCTTCCTTATTGGTTCCCCAGGAGATTCGTTCTCCCTCCCATGGTAGAAAGGGTACTCTCTGCTGGATCAAGACCCTTGACTATCCCCTCGGACTCCGCCCCGACCCCCTCTGCTCTATGTACGAATCCCATCATTTTACCAGAGGGACAGCCCATGCTCGACGAGCCTCAGATGGTTCCCCCTGAGGAACAAGTGGCTTGTGAGTTTCCCCCGGAGAACCCCACGGGAGGCGTGCCTCACAAGCATACGTGTAAGAGGAAGCACTTGGACTCCCCCAGGTCCCTCACTGAGGAAGCACTTGGACTCCCCCAGGTCCCTCACTGAGGACACGGATTTGCATGATAGGGAAAGTTCCCCCAGGTCACCTCCTGAGGATGTCTCCTTTGGAGACATCATGGAAATCCTTCGCTAATGGGGAGGTTGGTCCACTCCCAAACCTTCTGACAAGTCCATGTTCCCGGAGGCTTTTGGCATGGGCCCATCTACTTCCTGCAGATCCCTTGGTGGACCTGGTCACCTCTGGGACCTAGAAGGAGCCAGACACCTTAGAACCAATCCTTAAATGGCCTGATAAGATCTTGAGTCCACCTTCAGATAGGCCAGCATGGAACAAGGGTCCCCCGTAGATGCTATGGTGGTAGCAGCAGCCACAAAGAACGAACTAGCCCAAGAGAGTTCCTCTGTTCATCCTCCTGACTGAGAGTCGTGGATGATGGACCTCTTAGGAAAGCGGGTTTATGCGTCAGCAACCTTTTCTATTAGGGAGCTGAACTACTTGGCCCACGTCACGAAACTCCAGCATGACCTAGTCAAGGAGCTGACTGAGTCTCCCCCTTAGTCCATGTCGCAGGAGGACAGGGACTCGTTCTCTGCAAGGATGACCACTTTGAAAGCAGTCTCCAACACGTCCGTGCAACTCCTCTCACATGCTCCTGAAGGAGTGGCTAGGGCAGCTGGGTCTGGCATGTCCATGAGGCACAGCGCCTGGCTCAGACTGTGTCAGTTTTCGGAACCTTTCAAGGCGTCCTTTGGCAATGCCCCTTATGACAGCTCTACTCTCTTTGGTAAGACCATCAAAGAGACTTTAGTCCAGAGTGAGAAGGACGGGAAGACACTGTCTGCCATCGGAATCCGCTTCTCAAACCCTCAAAGATCCTTTTCCCGTAATCAGAGAGGACAAAAGAATATGTGGTTCCAGAAGTCACAGTATTTCTGGGACACTCAGGGCTCTTCTTCCCCCAGAGGCAGAGGGGGACAGAATGAATGCTGGGGCAGAGGGGGTCCGAGGAATTTTGGGTCTCGAGAACCTTTCTCAGACAGGCCCGGACAGCAACCCTGAGGGGTTGCCTGACTGCTCTACTCTGGAGTCAGCCAGGGGACAATTGTCATTGCACCTGATGGCATGGGAGTCCATTACATCAGACCACTGGGTGCTTCAGATCATATCCAGAGGATACTCTATCCCCTTTGTGGTTCCTCCCCATCACCTCCCAGACATACTACCCACGCAAAGGGAGGCAGCAGCACAGGAAATTACCAAGTTGCTAGTAAATCGAGCCATCGAACCCTTCCCCCCAGATCAGTCCAAATCGGGCTTCTTTTCCAGGTTCTTTTTGTTGCCAAAGAAAATGGGGGACTTAAGGCCCATTCTGGACGTATCTACCCTGAATCTGTCAGTTGCCAAAGAAAAATTCTGGATGTACTTGTTAGATCTCCAGGATGCCTACTATCACATAAAGTTGCACAGAAGCTCCAGGAGGTTCCTCCACTTCTGGCTAGGAGTCAGTCATTACCAATTTTGGACCCTACCCTTTGGTCTCACCACTGCCCCCATGGCGGTAGTAGTGGCTCACCTGAGGCTTCAGGGGATTCAGGTCTATCCATACCTGGACGATTGGCTCCTCACTGCTCCCACCAGGCATGTACTTTCTCAAACCAGGGATTATTTCTTAAAGCTCGCCCTGCATTTGGGGATCACAATCAACACATCCAAATCACTTCTAAATCCTGTCCAGGTGATAGACTACATTGGGGCAAGAATAGACACCTTACAGTGCAAAATCTTCCTGACCTTGGAGAGTGTACAAAACCTGAGGATGCATGTCTCTCTGATCTACAGTTCTCATCTTCCATCGGCAGAATCACAGTTGAGGGTTTTACGTTCAATGGCGGCGACCATAACACTTCTTCCTTGCGCCCGGTTACATATGAGAATTCTACAGTGGACATTAGCTGTGCAATGGTCCCTGCTGGAACTTCCATTATCATATCCAGTACAACTCAGTCGAGTATGTCGGTTGTCCCTTCTGTGGTGGATGTGCTCTTCGGAGATCTTGGAGGGACGACCGTTTGTGTCAGCCTCTGTCCAAGCCACAGTGACCACTGATGCCTCCCAACTCGGGTGGGTAGGTATTGTTCGGGCAGGATGGTCTAAGGCCTGTGGTCCCCTGTCAAAACCAGCTTGCACATAAACATTCTAGAGATGAGGGCGGTCCTTTTGGTGTTGCAGGCCCTTCATGCCTTTCTTCCTGTGGGAACCATTGCACTTCAATCAGACATGTCAGTGGTCTGGTACATCAACAAACAAGGAGGGACCAGATCTTACCCCCTTTGTCGCGAGGCCATGAGAGTGTGGAATGGGCAAGCTCCACCGGTCGTTTTCTCATAGCTACTCACATTTCAGGACGGTCAACATTCTAGTGGGCAGGTTGTTGGACTATTCTGATAACCTTACAAGTGACCTCTGGAGCATTCAGTAGCAGAGCAGATCTTCCTGGAGTGGGGTCAGCATTGTTGTCATCTCCTCGCATCTCCTTCCCACTCAAAGTGCAGCGAGTTTTTTGCTCTGAACCCCCTGCCGGGGGAGTACCCCAGAGATGCTGTAGTCCATGCTTGGCCTCCCAGTCTTCTGTATGCTTACCCTCCAGTACCTCTTATTCCAAGGTTTCTACAGAAAGCTCGTCAACTGGGGAGCAAAGTGGTCCTTATTGCCCTGTTTTGGCCTTGCCAGATATGGTTTCCTTTCCTTTGGTCTCCACTTCTAGTGGATCTTGGATCCCATTCAGGATCTGATTTCACACCCATTGGGGGTTCCTCATCCGAACCTGGACAGTTTGAAGCTCACAGCTTGGCTGCTCCAGTTCCCATGATCACTAGGACTCCTGGATTATCCTCTTCAGTAGGTCTATTCTGGTGGCTGCTCATAAGTCTTCAACCCGGAAGGTTTACCGCAGCAAATGGAAACTTTTTCCTTTTGGGGTTCTCAAAGGAGTTTAGACCCCTTCACTGCTCCTATTTCTGCCATTCTTGATTTCCTAGCAAATATTTTTCAACAGGGAGCTAGTTCTTCTACTATCAAAGTTCAGTTGGCTGCCATTTCTCATTTTCATGTGGGTGAGAATTCGGCCTCACTGGCCTCCTCCAGACTTGTAAAGCCTTTATCAAAGGGACTATTCTGTTACGCTCCCGGTCAAGGATCCTGTTCCCCCGTGGGACCTTACTATGGTTTTTCAAGTTTTGGTTGTTCGCCTTTTGAGCTTGCTGCAACCACAGATCTAAAATTCTTATCTTGGAAAACAGCATTCCTGGTGGCTATCACTTCTGCTAAGAGGATTTCAGAATTGCAAGCCTTGTCCATCAAAGTTCCATGTATGATTTTCCATAAAGATAGTGTTTCCCTTCGGACCAATCCTTCCTTTCTTCCTAAGGTGGCATCACAAGTTAATATCAATCAAACCATCAATTTACCTGTTTTCTTTCCTAATTTTTCTAACAAAATGGAATACAAACTCTACTTGTTAGATGTTCATAGACAGTTACGGTTTTATTTACACAGGACCAAAAACTTCCGTAAATCCTATTAACTGTGTCCTCCTATAAACCCCTTTTGGGTAAACCTATCTCCAAGGTCACTATTGCTAGGTGGATTTCCTCGTGCATCCTTCAGGTCTATAAGGACAAAGGCTGGTCTCCTCCGGGTCAGGTGAAAGCTCATTCCACTAGGTCCATGGCTGCTTCTGCGGCCTTTTGGTCTAGAGTCTCATTGAATGATATTTGTTTTGCAGCTACTTGGTCTTCATCTCTTACCTTTATTTCTCTCTACAAATTGGATTTGACTTCTAGAAGGAGAGCATCCTTTGGAAAATGGAATACAAACACCACTTGTTGGATGTTCATAGACAGTTACAGTTTTATTTACACCGGACCAAAAACTTCCGTAAATCCTGTCAACTGTTTGTGTCCTTCTGTAAACCCTTTTTGGGTAAACCTATCGCCAAGGTCACCATTGCTAGGTGGATTTCCTTGTGCATCCTTCAGGTCTATAAGGACAAAGGCTTGTCTCCTCCGGGTCAGGTGAAAGCTCATTCCACTAGGTCCATGGCTGCTACTGCGGCCTTTTGGTCTAGAGTCTCATTGAATGATATTTGTTTTGCAGCTACTTGGTCCTCATCTCATACCTTTATTTCTCACTACAAATTGGATTTGACTTCTAGAAGGAGGGCATCCTTTGGTTCCGTGGTGTTCCAGAATATCCTTCCATGAGGGCCACCCAGGAGTTTAGTAGCTGGGGACTCTGTCCCACAGGTTGAAGACCAAATGAAGTAAACTATTTCAGATAAAGAAGTTATGTACTTACCATAATGTTCCATCTGAGTAGTTCTACTTCATTTGTTTTCAACCGTCCCTCCCTCCTTCCCCCTGACCTTGTCATGTGAACAGCCTGCGGGCTGTAGTTGTAGGTCATAAAGTATTTTTCAGGTCGGGTTATCAGTATAAGGGTCAGCAAACTCGATCTGGGGGTTCGAAGTTAGTGGAGGTATATTATGGGTAAGGGGAGGAGCTTGGAGCTCGGCTCAGATGCTAGTGAGATTGCCGGCTCAGATCCGATATCCCACAGGTTGAAGACAAATGAAGTAGAACTACTCAGATGGAACCTTGTGGTGAGTACATAACTTCTTTTTATATTCACTTTCCACTTTTTCAAACATGGTTGGTTTTCATAGGTTCTTAGGTTAATACTAGGCTATTGGCCATAGGGTCTATACAAGCCTAACCATAACAATTCCCTGACTATTTCTTCCCACACTATTTACTTCCCTGGACCCCTGTCTAGCAGGGCGACTGACATGATCCCCAGGATGAATTTCCTTTCTCCCATCCAATCATCAAGGTTCCTTTTAAAGAGGGCCAAAGAGCAGCTCTGCTTGACATGTATGGACAGTCTATTCCAGAGTCCGGGGGGTCTCTGGGTCATGAACCTATCCCTCCAGCATGTTTTGTTTATTGTGATGACAAGGTTTAGATCCCTGAAGCGTTTATCTCTGAGGAATTTCTTTAAGTACAGCATGTCCAACAGCTCTGGGTTTGACATGGCCTTATATGTTAAGCAGAGATTGCCTCTGAGTAGACTATATGTGACAGAGTATAGCTGGAGATTTTTAAGGCGGTCAGCGTAACGCATCTGCTTTAGGCCTATGATACCTTTAGTGAGGTATTTCTGCGGCCTTTCCAGTTGTTGCGGATGTCTTGGTATGTACCTCTCAAGACATCTGCAACAACTGGAAAGGCCGCAAGTAACTGCTTGCCCATATCATTTTAAAAAAATAATTATATTGTACCTTAGATACCCTGTTCAGATTGTTTAATTCTAGGACTTGCTCCTGCAATGATCCTACTTAATGCTTTTATCCCCCTAAATTTAAATAATGATCTGATATTGTTAATCCTCATTCATTCCTTACGCATGGGCCATTTTCCAAGCTCGTGTCAGCTACAAACTCTCGAGCTAAACTCTTGCCTATAACCCCCCTCTCCCTGTTACCTCCGATTTCGTTTGCCACGTTGACATTCGGTCGTGTCAAGCTGTTTCTCTTGAGCTAAGTATAGATGTTTGTTGTCAGACTAGTCTAATATATAAATTTTTCTATCAGAAAAGTTTCTATTTTGTTGTCCTTTATCCTATCGCATTTAGCGACCATATTTCTTGAGTTTTCTTCCTTTTACTCTGCACCTTTTACCGCGAGGTATTCCACCCTTACCATTGTTGGTAATATCTTCCATTCTTCATACCTTCGGGTATTCATTTGTACCATTGCTGGTACCCTTTCTACTAACCTCTTTTCCTATCATGGCAGGTAAAGGTAGTCTGGGATTCAAAAGGTGTTCTGATTGTGGACACAAATTACCTATATCAGGTGCACACACTGTGTGCGTTTATAGCTTGGGTGTGTCACACTTATCTGTTGACCTGCCCTGTGCTATTTGTAAAAATTTTTCTAACAGAACCTTGTTGGAAAGGAAAGATAAGTTGTTGCTGAAGGGACTTCTCAAATCTCCTTTTTCAGAGGCTATTTCTGGGTCGGAGGCTTCAACCCCTCCTAGAGCCCATATGAAAATTTTGGATGATCCTACTAAGGCCAAGTCTTAGCCTTCGTCCCCGGCTGGGGACTTCTGCCAACCAAGACCTAAAAAGGCTAAAGTTTCTGCTTCGGAGCTCACTCAGTCAGTCCCAGTGTTTTCAGTGCCTAGGCCTTCGGCACCATCAGTGATCTCGGCTCTGCCTTCTCCTGTAGCCTTTACTATATCGGCACCGAGGGGCGCTTCGGATCAGACTGTTATGACTACTGCATCAGGACCGACCGTTCAGTAGGCGCAGACCATGACCACGTCGGCTCTGACATCTTACTCAGAACCGATGCCTCAATTATTGGCTCCAATTTTGTCGGTTCCAGCTTCAGTACCGGCAACCACTTCAGCACCGATCCTTGTGTCAGTGCAGACCGTGACCTCGACACCAATGATTACCTCGGTGCAGACCCACATAGTCCAGTCTCTCTCTCGGCAACGAACTTGTCTCTTCTCTGGACAGACCTGTTTCTCCCTCAGTCTCCGTGAGGTCCACTAGAAGCCTTTCTGAACACGTGTTGAGTCTTGTGGATCAAGTGCTTCTGGCCAGAGGTATCCCGCCCCCCAGGACCTATCCTTCCTTGGGAGGTGATCACCCATCTCCAAAGACCCCTTCTTATTCTCCTCCTTCATTGCCTTTGAAGTCCATTGATATACCACAATCTTTCCCCTCTGCGGTTCCCTTTATGGATCTTACTAAGGAACCGCAGTTGCCTTCATTGCAGGAGAGTTTTGCTACGACCCAGGATGACAGTTGTGACACGCGTAATTTGCTGTTCAACAGCCATCCGGGGACTCCGAGTCGGCAGGCTGAGCCACTTAGGGGAGGGGTGGACTAGCCTTTCAACGGATGGAGAAGACTGTAGCTTCTGCTGGCAGTACTGTGCTGGCTATCCCTCTGCCCTCCTCTGGTACACTGTTTTCACAATTCGCACCTAGCGGACACCGGGTGCAAGGACCTCATGACATATTCCCACAGAAAACCCTTTTTCCGTTGTCTTCCCCAGCTTCTCCCTCTAAGCCCACCGGAAAAGTTTGTGTAAGAGGAAGCACATGGACTCCACAGAGGACTCCCTCACTGAAGACACAGACTTTGATGAGGGGGAAGGATCCCCTCAGTCACCCTCTGAGGTATCCTTTGGTGATATCTTCGAAATCCTTAAACAGAGAGGTGACTGGCAGCCCTCTAACCCGATCTCTGAGATGTCTGTGTTCCTGCCGGCCTTTTGTGCCCAGCTCCCTACCTCCTGGGTTACTCCACCTGCCGATGAACTTGTCCGGCTCATCGTGCAGCGTGAGTGGAAGGCTCCTGACACCATCGAGGCTATTCCCTGGAAGCCAGATAAGATTTTGTCCCCTCCTGCTACAGATCCTGATTGGTTTAAAGGTCTTCTTGTGGATGCTGTGGTGGTGGCGGCCACAACAAAAAAGGATCTGGTGGAAGAAGAAAGCCAGACTGTCCACCCACCTAACAAAGAGTCCCGGGCCCTGGACAGGATAGGGAAGCGGACCTTTGCATCAGCGACCTTTACTATCAGGTCCCTGAATTATATGGCACACTTTACCAGGCTTCAAAGGGATCTGATTTCCGAGCTTTCTTAAACCTTGGCTGGTGCCGTGTCTGATGAGGTCCGTGACAAAGTGGCCTCTCAGCTGGCCACCATTGATTCAATATCTAACTCCTCTATGCGACTGATATCTCACTCATCAGAAGGAGCAGCTAGAGCGGCGGGTTCAGCTGTGGTCTTAAGACGGCAAGCCTGGATGTGCTTGTGCAATTTTGCGGAACCCTTTAAGGCTTCCTTTCTTAATGCTCCCATTGAGGTCTCTTCATTGTTTGGACCCAAAGTTAAAAGCACACTGGCCAGATGTGAACAAGACGGTAAGACCCTTTCTGCCGTAGGTGTCCGTTATTCTTCCCCTCAACGTGCTTTCTTCCGAAACCAAAAGTGTGGGAAGATATGGTTCAAGAAACCTCAGGGTCCTTTCCGTGACACACAGGCCGAGTTCTCCCCTAGAGGCAGAGGGGGAAACTCACAGGGAAGACTCTCCTTTCAGGGCAGAGGGGGTCCGCGTAACCAGGGTTCGAAGGACTCTTTCCTTGGCCAATCCTACCAGCGCTCCTGAAGAGCTTCTTTCCTCTGGAGGTGGTTGAGATTTGTTTCTCCGTGTACCCTTCTGCCTGGCTAGCCATCACCACCGATTCTTGAGTACAAAGGATTATAACCAGAGGTTATCATATCCCCTTCGATCTTTGTCCTGTCCCTTCAAAAAAACTTCCCGACGTTCCACCCAGTCAAAGGAAAGAACCAGCATTAGAGATAGAAAAGCTGCTAAGAAAGAGAGTCATCCAAATAGTCCCTCCAGACCAGATAGGATCCGGATTCTACTCGACTATTTTTGGTGCCAAAGAAAACTGGGGACTGGAGACCAATTTTGGATCTCAGTTTATTGAACAAGTTTGTGTGAGTACAAAAATTCCGGATGGTCACAATACAGTCTATCCTAGAAGCCCTGGCATACTCTCGCTTTGCTGCACAAAGGCTAGGCATAACCATAAACTGGCAAAAATCCAATCTCACCCCATCTCAGTCCACAGAATTCATAGAGGTTACCTTAGATACAAAGAACTGCAGAGCTGCCATTCCAGAGCACAGAATTCTAAGGATAAAGCAACAACCGATCCCAATCCTTTCAAGGGAGAAATCCTACAGCTGTTGGGTTCCATGGCAGCCTCCATCACCATTGTCCCCCTGGCCAGGTTTCATATGAGGCTTCTACAATGGCTACTGCTCACCCAATGGTATCCTTTTCAGCATCCTCTTTCAGCCAAGATTCGAGTAATCCACAAGTACAGACAGGATTTAAATTGATTTAAATTGGTGGATGGCACACAATCCATCACAATGGTCTTGCCCCTTCTCCCCCCAGCAACCCAAGGCCACGGATGCCTCCCTGATGGGGGGGGGGGTTTATGTCAGGGACAGACAGTCCAAGGCACTTGGTCCAATTTCTAGAGCTGAGGGCGGTGCTTCTGGCGTTGCAAGCATTCCGTCCCCTGCTGCCATCTGGGACAATTGCGATTCAATCAGACAACTTGGCGGTGGTCTGGTACATCAACAAACAAGGTGGAACCAAATCTTACCCCCTTTGTCGAGAGGCCATGAGAATATGGCAATGGGCGATGGCTACCAACTGTTTTCTTCTAGCAATGCACATTCCCAGGAATTCCAACGTGATAGCAGACAGACTCAGCAGGTGCATTCTACAACCTCACAAGTGGTCCCTGAATCCCTTGATAGTGGCGGAGATCTTCCACCGCTGGGGCCGTCCTTGCTGCGACCTCTTTTCATCCCCGACCAACTACAAATGCAGCAACTACTTCGCCCTGATTCCCCCTCCTGGACATCACCCAGGGACGCTCTAGTCCACGATTGGCCCTCGGGTTTTCTTTATGCATTCCCACCTTTTCCCCTCATTCCCCAGTTTCTGAAGAAAGCCCGTCGGTTGAAGAGCAAGGTGATCCTCATAGCACCATATTGGCCTCGTCAGATTTGGTTCCCCTTCCTTTGGCCTCGCCTACTAGATCGACCATGGATTCTCCATCCAACCCCGGAGTTGATCTCACACCTGCAGAACCTGATTCATCCTATCTTAGACAGCCTGAAGCTCACAGCTTGGCTACTCCAATTCCTTTGATTGCCAGGCAGAATGATCTTTCTTTACCAGTACGTGATATTCTCATTGCATCTCATATGTCTTCCACTAGAATTACTTATCTAAGCAAGTGGAAAAGATTTACCTGTTGGCTGAAAGAAAAACAAGTAGATCCCTTCACAGCACCAATGTCGATAATAGTAGAGTATCTGGCCGACCTTTTTCAATTGGCCTCTACCATTAGAGCTCATTTGGCTGCAGTATCTAATTTCCATGAGGGTGTCCAAGACTCCTCTCTTATGTCACACAAATTGTGCAAGACCTTCATAAAAGGTGTGAATCATCTGAAGCCACCTTTTAGAGAACCTATTCAACCGTGGGATCTATCATTAGTTCTACAAGCTCTGACAATGTCCTCGAACCAGCTTCTTCTTGCGACCTTAAATATTTGTCATAGAAAACCTTGATGTTAAGTTGTCTATCTCGCCTTCATTCTTGCTGGATGGGTTCGGAGCCGACCTCGGCTCCGACTCGGCCACTCTAAAAGCTCGAGAGTTGGTTCCACCGGCTCGAGGTCCCCCTTATATCCCACAATGCTAGGCGTGAATTATCCCAGATCTCGTTTGCCGCTACAGCGATCGAGGTGGTGTTTTTTCTACCGGCTCAGGTCAGTTGTATTAGATCAGTTTAATAACTGTTTAAACCCCTTTTAGCTTAGCTTTTTCTTCTTTAACTATAGTGTAGTGGATATTTATCCTTTCTACCCTTATCCAGCCCCTTTCCCACAAGAACTGATAAGTTCTTTCCTTAGGCCTTCGGGCCCTCCATCCCTAATAGTGGTGTGTATGTGTTTTTGTAGGGATTTATTTTATATATAAACTAACTAATTTCTTTAGCTTTTAGTTTAATTTACCCTTTTTCTGATAGTGTAATCGGTGTGTGTGTGTTTTGTGTGGTGGTTACACTTCGGTTCCTTGAAAATGTCCAAGGATTCAAAGGTCTCAGGCTTCAAGAAGTGTGACTCGTGCTGTCAGAAAATGTCTCTGACAGACGGTCACACTTCTTGTGTGTACTGCCTGGGACCTTTACACCTGCAGGACTCTTGTGCTGTATGCCATGGCTTCAGCCCTAGAGTCCTGCAGGAAAGAAAGAACAAACTCATCCTAAGGGGTTTGCTCAAGCCTGAAGGTTCCCTAACTGCTTCATCGGGAAAACCTTCCAAGGCTTCAAAGACCTCGACTCCAGTTTCTGAGTCGAGGCCTAAGGCTTCGAAGCCTACTGCTACATCGGCTCCAGCTGGAGCTGATGAGTCTTTGACTACAGCTTCTGTGGTTCCCTCGGCTCCGGCTGGAGCCGAGGTATTGGAAATTCCTGGGTCGGCTCCGATCAGACCTTCGGAGCCGACATCTAGAAAGAGGTCTAGGTCACCCTCTCTTGGCTCCGTTCATTCGGCTCCAGCGTCTCCCTTGCTGTCTGAACGGAGCCATAGGTCTCACTCCTCTAGGTCATCGAGGCTTTCGGATCATGACCTTCAGAGGGTAGTGAGTCGACTTCTAAAGTCCGAGGCACTGGCCCAAATGCTTCAGAGCCCGACTCATCAGTCAATGCTTCAACCTGTCCCTCTAAATATTTCTCCTCCGACTCCTTTGAGCTCGGAGCTGGGGCGTCTCGGAACAGAGACTGTGGTAGCGTCGGAACCGATACACTTGTCTTTGGTTCCGTCGTCGGCTCCGATTTCTTCCTTTGAAGAATCTCGGCGCCGGACTTCCCTCGTCGGCTCCGAGGGGGTGAGTGGCATCGGACCCTTGTCCAACCCCGCTCTCCCTCTCGGTGCCCGGCGCTGGTGAGTTCGGCTCCGACATCGCCTCGAGCCATCTCTGTCGGTGCCGAGGGGTTCTCAGCTCGGGCGGGGATCTCTGGCTCTGCCTGACAGGGGTGCATTCGAGGTCATGCGGAGTGTGTTGGAACCTGGTTCAACTCCACAGTCGGCTCCGTCCGCCCCTCCCTCTTCGGTGCCTCAGGTGATGTCTACTTTCTCCCTCATCCCTGACCGCAGAGAGCCAACTCTTCAAGAATCCCCTGTGGGGATTTCATCCTCTTCCGAGGCCTCTCCTGATTTGGCAGGGGAGCCCCCTAGGAAGAGAAAGTGTAAGAGGAAACACATAGACTCACCTGAGTCTGTCACCTCTGACACAGATTTAGAGGATTCAGAGGGTTCTCCTCGTTCCCCTTCTGAAGATGTCTCCTTTGCAGACATTCTAGAGATCCTCAAGCAGAGGGGAAATTGGCTAGCCCTTAACCCTTCGGAGGATGAATCTGTGTACCTTGAGGCGTTTGGCTCTCGCCCTTCCACCTCTGGGTGTCCCCCCCCCTTTGACCCCCTCATGCAGGTGGTAGCAAAGAAAGCCTGGACGGCTCCTGACTCAGTGGACCCTACCCCCAGGAGACCTTCTAAATTTATAACAGCACCCACTGATAAACAATTTCTGACCAAAGGAGTTACTGTGGATGCTATGGTGGTAGCTGCTGCCACCAAGAAGGAACTAGCTGATCCTTCAGTGCCTGTCCATCCCCCTAACAAGGAATCTAGGTCTATGGACAGGTACGGGAAGCAGATGTTTTCGTCAGCGACATTTGCAATGCGTTCGCTGAACTACTTATGCCATTTCACTCGTCTCCAGAGAGACTTGATCAAGGAAGCGAGTGAGATGTTGAAGGATCCTACAGCTGCAGGTTTTCAGGACAAGATGAACGCCCAGCTGACTACCCTGAATTCTATAGCTAACTCCTCCATGCGCCTCCTTTCATATGCGGCTGATGGAGCGAGTAGAGCCGCAGGGACAGGTGTAGCCTTACGCCGGCATGCCTGGATGCGACTATGCAATTTCGTGGACCCCTTTAAAACGTCTTTCACTAATTCCCCGTTTGATGGATCATCTCTCTTTGGTCCTCAAGTGAAAGAAACCTTGACTAGGTGCGAGACGGATGGCAAAACCTTGTCTGCCGTCAGAGTCCGTTTTTCTACTCCTTCTAGACCTTACCCCAAAGGCCAGAAAAGTGGGAAAATGTGGTTCCGTAAACAATCTCAAGGGAATTTGCCTGGCGACAGAGTCGGTTCCCCTCCAGAGGCAGAGGAGGGAACAATAATGGTAGACGTCGCCCCAGAGGCAGAGGGGGTCCGCAGAACCAGGACAATCGAGAAACCTTTTCCTATAAGCCCTTTCAGCATCCCTGAGGTGTTGCCCGACTGTCCACCTTCGGAGGCAGTCGGGGGAAGATTGTCACTGTACCCAGAAGCCTGGCTATCCCTAACAAGACAAGTGGGTACAGTCCATCATTTCCGAAGGCTATTCCATTCCCTTCGTTCGCATTCCAAACCAATCAAAAAAATCCCTACCAGATGTTCCACCCGCTCAAAGGGATCTTGCAGCTTTGGAAATTTCAAAGCTGCTCGCAAAAAGAGCAATTCAGCCAGTTCCAGCAGACCAGCAAGGATCCGGAATCTACTCCAGGTTCTTTTTAGTTCCAAAGAAAACAGGGGACTGGAGACCAATTTTGGATCTCAGTATCTTGAACAAGTCAGTCAAGAAAACAAGATTTCGGATGGTCACGCTACAGTCCATCCTTCCCCTATTGGGAAAGAAAAACTGGATGTGCTCTATAGATCTTCAGGACGCGTACTATCATATAAAATGAACAGACGCTCCAGAAGATTCCTCCGCTTCAGGCTGGGAACCAGTCATTTTCAATTCAGAGCCCTGCCCTTTGGACTCACCACTGCCCCGGTGTTTACCAAATGCATGGCAGTGGTAGCTTCTCACCTGAGACGTCAAGGATTCCAGGTGTTTCCATATTTGGACGACTGGCTCCTCACAGCTCCCACCAAGCATCTTCTTCTAATGGCCAGAGACTACACCTTTCGCATTTGTCAAAAGTTGGGCATCTCAGTAAATTGCGAAAAGTCTGTTTTGTCTCCTTGTCGTGCTATTACCTTCATAGGCGCAAATCTAGACACAGTCAGCATGTCGGCGAGACTAACAGATCAGAGAATAACAGACATACGCAAACTGGTCTCGCTTCTCTTCAACAACAACAGAGCCAAAGCCAGGTTAGTTCTGAAAGTATTAGGGATTATGGCTGCCATTCCTCTGCTTCCATTAGCCAGATTCCACATGAGAATCCTTCAATGGATGCTCTTCACACAATGGTCATACCAACAACTTCCGATGTCTCACACCATTATGATTACGCAAACATGCAAGAATCATCTTCTGTGGTGGATGTCTTCCCCTCAGCTCTTCTTGGGAAGACCCTTTGTTCCTTCCCCTCCGGTTGCTATTCTGACAACGGACGCCTCCCTGATCGGGTGGGGGGGGGCATTATCAGGGCAGAACTGTCCAGGGCATATGGCAACCAGACGAATGCCACTTGCATATAAATGTTCTAGAGATGAGAGCAGTGCTTTTAGCGTTGCAAGCCCTCCAAGACTCTCTTCCCCTGGGAACGATAGCAATCCAGACGGACAATATGTCTGTAGTGTGGTATATCAACAAACAAGGCGGAACCAGGTCCTATCCCCTATGTCGAGAAGCACTCAGACTGTGGCAATGGGCGATTTCTTCTCACCGTTTTCTGATAGCAACGCACATCCCCGGGAAGTCCAATCAAATCGCGGACAAGTTGAGCAGGGCTATCCTCATGCCTCACGAGTGGTCTCTGAAAGATTCTATTGCGAGAAAAATTTTTCTCAAGTGGGGTCAGCCTTGCTGCGACCTTTTTGCTACTCCCCAAAACAGCAAGTGCAGTGATTTTTTCACCCTATTCCCGTTACCAGGCCAGCCCAGCAGAGACGCTCTAGTCCAAGTTTGGCCCCGGGGACTTCTGTATGCATTTCCTCCTTTCCCACTAATCTCTCAAGTGATACAGAAGGCTATCGCTCAGAAGGCCTCATTGATCCTCATTGCTCCTTACTGGCCTCGACAGGTTTGGTTCCCCTTTCTGCATCAATTTCTGTTGGAGCAACCTTGGCATCTGGACCTAGTTCCAGATCTTTTGATCCATCAGTCGGGTCAGTTACATCGCTCCCTCCCCTCTCTGAACCTCACTGCTTGGTTCCTCCAGTTCTTACCCTAGCCAGGCTTCCTCAAATATCTCACACTGTTCGAGATATTTTAATAGCTTCACATAAATCTTCCACTCGAAAAATTTATCTTAATAAGTGGAAACGCTTTGCCTATTGGGCTCAAGGAAAGGATTTAGATCCTTTCACTGCTCCCATCCATATAGTTCTTGATTTTCTAGCTGAACTCTTTCATGCAGGTTCATCTCCTTCTACTCTCAAAGTTCAATTGGCAGCTATATCTAACTTTCATGTAGGCATTTCAGAGTCTGCCATCATGTCCCACAAGCTTTGCAAAGCCTTTTTGAAGGGAGTTTTTCTTCTCAGACCTCCTATAAGAAATCCTCCTCCTCCTTGGGACCTTAATTTAGTGCTCAGTTCTTTGATTCTTCCCCCTTTCGAACCTGCAGCTTCCTGTTCATTAAAATTGCTATCATGGAAGACTCTCTTTCTGGTAGCTATTACTTCAGCTAGAAGAGTTTCAGAACTTCATGCACTCAGCTGTCGACCTCCTTATCTGTTGTTCCATAAGGACAGGGTATCCTTACGAACCAACCCGTCCTTTTTACCTAAAATAGCCTCGGCGTCTAACCTAAATCAAAGCATTGACCTCCCTGTGTTTTTTCCAGAATATTCTAATAGGTCTGAAGAAAAATTGCATTGGCTAGATGTTCATCGTCAGTTAAGGTACTATTTGGATAGAACCAAACAATTCAGAAAATCTGACCAGCTGTTTGTCTCTTATGCAGAAGGCAAAAAGGGACTTTCTGTTTCCAAGGTATCACTATCTAGATGGATAACATCTCTAATTTCCATTGTTTATGAAATAAGACACCAAAAGCTGCCTAACAAACCTAAAGCCCATTCCACCAGAGCTTTGGCTACTTCTATAGCCTTCCAAGACAGACTGCCTATTGACACCATTTGTGCAGCGGCTACTTGGGCTACTCCTCACACTTTCATTTCACATTATAAGTTGGATTTAGCTTCTAGGCATAGAGCTAACTTTGGTTCCACTGTTCTCAAGAGTCTGTTCCGTTAGGCCACCCGGGACAAGGTGCTAGGGACGCGGTCCCATCCAGCAAGAATGAAGGCGAGATAGACAACTTAACATATAGAAGTTATGTTCTTACCATAACGTTCCATGTTAGTTGTCTTCTTCTCGCCTTCTTTCTTGCGTCCCACCCTCCTTCCCCCTGGCCTGGACAGACCTAGAGGAGTTTGATTGTGACCTCTCTTTCTACCACCTCTTTGCTATAGGTATATGCTCTGCTGTGCATATTTCCTAGATCAGGCTTAGGTCACCTTTTCTCTTCCCCTTTGTTTATAGAGGTGGACTCTTTTCCAATTTTTTCTGGTTGTATTATTAGCTGGGCCTAGCTCACAAACGAGATCTGAGGTAATTCACGCCTAGCATTGTGGGATATAAGGGGGGCCTCGAGCCGGTGGAACCAACTCTCGAGCTTTTAGAGTGGCCGAGTAAGAGCCGAGGTCGACTCCGAACCCATCCAGCAAGAAAGAAGGCGAGAAGAAGACAACTAACATGGAACGTTATGGTAAGAACATAACTTCTATTTTTTGGTCGCCATTACTTCTGCCAGATGTATCTCTGAGCTTCAAGCTTTATGCATCAAGAGTCCATACTTGATTTTTCATAGAGATAGTGTCTTTGAGAACTAATCCTTCATTTCTGCCAAAAGTGATCTCTGAAATGTCCATTAATCAAACCATTGAATTGCCAGTTTTCTTTCCCAATCATTCAAACAGAGGAGAGTATTGCCTACATACCCTAGATATTCACAGGCAAATCCATTTTTACTTAAACAGGACTAGGTCCTCTCATAAATCTGACCAGTTATTTTTGGCCTATTCTGGACCTAGATTAGGATCTGCTGTTGCTAAGGTCACATTAGCTAGATGGTTGAAAGACTGTGTGACCTATTCCGTTGCCTACTACCATGAAGGCTCATTCGACAAGGCTGGTGGCAACTTCTGCTGCCTTCCATGCCAGAGCTTCTTTACATGACATCTGTGCAGCTGCAACTTGGGCTATGCCTCATACCTTCATCAATCATTGGATTTGGCCTCCAGGGGAAGAGTGTCTTTTGGTTCTGTGGTGCTCAGGAATGTCCTTCCATGAGTGCCTCTCAGGAATAGAGGTAGCTGGGGACTCTGTCCCATGCGTAAGGAATGAACAAGGATTAGCAATATCAGATAAAGAAGTTGTCTTACCATAACGTTCCATCTGTATTGTTGATCCTCGTTCAGTCATTACAACCCTCCCTCCTTCCCCCTCCTGTGGCTTCTAGTGGATCTCACCATCTGGTTCTCTTAGGTCATTTGACCGGAGGTAGCCTCTACCTTCTTTTGACTTGCAAACTCAATCTGAGGTAACAGGGAGAGGGGGATTATGGGTAAGAGTTTAGCTCGAGAGTTTGTAGCTGACACAAGCTTGGAAAATGTCCGGCTCGGTTCCGAGGTCAGAACCGATACCCATGCATAATGACTGAACGAGGATCAACAATACAGATGGAATGTTATGGTAAGACATAACTTCTTTTTCCTACATCTGTAAGAGTTAGTGCTGTGACTATGTCTATAATGAAACTGCACTGTGATTTCTGTTTATATTTGCATTTTTATGTGTGCGTCTATGTAAAGTAGAAAACCATTATGTGAATATTGTATTTACTGATTGTTACTGCCATTTACTTATTATGTTGTTTTATTGTCACAGTATGCATTTTGCATGTGTTTTGGAGCTTTACTCCTTGGGTCTCGCTGAAAAAGCATATCTGCCCAGTCAGACTAACCTGGTCGACAAATGTCAAATAAATAAATTGCTTGCACCTGAAGAATAATTATCTCCAACTAAACGTATGTATGCGGTAATGGGGAAAAACATGTAATAGCTTTGTTAATGTAAGAAAGAACCTACATTTCACTCAGAACACACTGTTCAGACCTCCCATAATTAATTGCTTGCACTTGATGGCTTTTTATCTCCAGCTAAAAGCAGGTGCTAGTGGGGGAACCAGTATTAACTTTGTAATTGCAAAAAAGAAACATTTTTCATGCTTTTCTCTTGTTTTTCAAGCCTTTTCACATAAAAAAAGTGTCTGTAGTTTATAGTTTAAAATAAATATAGTTTAAAATAAGGATTTTAGTGTAGATGTCTACCTCTGAAAACAGTGGAAATTATGTTGGTTCTTTCCAGTCTTTCTTATTACATTGTGAAATTTGGATACATTACAACTACAACTAAGAAAAAAAAGAATGTGCTTATTTTGATATCATTAGCATATAGAATATTGATTTACTACCTCACAATTAAAATAGCTCTGACTGCATACTGTACAAAACTAGTTTACTGTATAGCAAGTAATTTGCATATTAAAATGTTTGTATGTTAATAAGAACAAAAATGTTTTATTTACAGTTAACTTCAGTTCCTCCAGTAACCTCCTGCAACCAGTGTTATAAAGTAGAGCGACTGCTTTGACTAGTCCCACAATCTTAACACAGTCAACAAACTTCCAGTCTTTTTCAGGCACATCATCTTGCAGAACCACCATTTCCACTTCTAAAGTAAATATAATGGAATTGATACTATGCAGTTCTACTCTTTATTCTCTAATTTCACATTGTTGGTATTTTTCCTGATCATCTTAATCTCTCTCAACATTTGGTCTTTAGTTCAAGTCCTTAGTATTCCTGATCTAGTCAGCTACTGGCCTTTTTTCTGTTACTAGATTATTTTTCTTTGAAGCAATGAAAAAGGACTCACTGGCAAAGTACCTTTATGGGTTTTGTTGTTGTCAGAATGAAAATCAAAATTCCCTTAGCTTTCTGGTCATTACTTGTTGGCTAAACATTTTTTTTTCCGCTTTAGCCCATTCTACAGCCAAAAATGTTTTTTTGATTCTTCAGGAAAAAATACTCTGAAGAAAGTTAAATATAACAACTTGAATCTCACCCTTGCCTTTCTACATCTTCATATTGCCAGGATAGTGTGCAGAGAATAACCATTTCCTACAAACACTGGTGTGTCCAGGTTCTTAACACTTTTTTGCCAGGAGCAGCTATTTCTGCTTGTATGATTGCATCTCTGCTAATATAGATGTTGGTTGGTTTCTCATGGGCAAATTTGAGGCATATGTACTGTGTTCCCTCTCAGTTAACAAATCCTGTTGTAGAGCTCCAGTCCAGTTGCTTATTTGTATGCTCATAAACTGAATTCAGTCTGTTCCATCTAGTTTCTGTTGGGGAGCAGAAGATTGTAGCTTTCCTCTGCTCTCCATCTTAACTATTCTAACTCTATTTCTGTGAGTGCATTTGATTTATTTTGTCTTCTAAATTACTGGAAGTCATCTTCTGTACTAAAGCTAAATTTGAACTGCTTTTTGCTGAACGTCTGCATTGATGTTCATCGTGTTTCACTGTTGCAGTCATTACACTTGGGTTATCCTGCTGGCAGGAAACCCGCAGTCGGTCCGAGTTACAAAGTCTTGGTCCGGCGTCGGTTGCTGTCGCCTCTTCCCTGACGTCAGTGCGCCAGGGGTATAAAAGTTGCAACCAACACCATTTTCTTCAGTCTTTCTTGCCGCACGGTGCCCGAAACATAAATAGTTCGCAAGTGCCGGTCGGCCGACTCTTGAGATTTTCAAAATTCAATTTCAGAACCGAAGTCTTCAATAAAGCTAAGTACCCCGTTGGGGAAACTTTTTCTTGCTCCAGACCGATGTCAGTAAAAGTTAATAATTGTATTTCTTGTGGGAAGCAAATACCTCATAAGGACTTTCACTCTTACTGCATTCCTTGCCTAGGCCCTGATCACGACGTTACTAGTTGTCTGTTTTGTGCTAGATTCAATAAACGCACTATTAAACATCAATTTGAATTTGCTTTACATTATTTTGGACGAAGATTTAATTATAAAATGCCGTTGGATCAACCGACGACCGGAATGTATAAAAACCGCAAAGACAAAGAAAGAGACAGGCATCCGAGGTCCAAAACCGACAAAGCCTCTTCTAGGCCAGTCGCCGGTTTGCCGGTTCTCAGTGAGGCGCTTTCGCAGCCCCTGACACCCGCTACCTCAGAGCCACAGGCCGTAACCGACAGCCACGTGGAGGCCCTGAGGCCTGTGGAAACTCAAGGTATTGGGCCTACTGAAACTATTCTCTCAGATGGGTCTGAGCAGGCGCCGGCTTCTGAGGGCGTCTTCAGACCTTCACAGCTTACAATTAAGGCTACTACAGCAGCAAAGGCAAAGTCAAAGACAAGGAAACAAGTGCAGCTTTCACCAGAAACAGTCATCCATGCCAAAGAAACGGATGCTTAAAATGGCCGAAGACCTTATTACTTTAATCAGGGGCTCCCATCCCCCTCCTGACAAAAGGCCTAGGCAAGACACTGGTTATGACTCCTCTGATCAGGTTTCCATTTCCTTTGATTCTTCCTCTGAATAAGGCTATTCTCTCCCTCCTTATGAGGACTCTGATGCTGAAGAGTCCATTCCTTTAGCCTCTCCGCCTGAGGATCACTCCTTTGGGGAAACCCTACACACCATGAGGGAGCATTTCCGCTGGGAGAGCCAGGATTACTCAGAATCCAAGAAAAGGCTCAGAGATTTCCTTTTATTGCCTCAGCACAGGCCCCTGGCTATCCCCCCTGTGCTGGATATTGTAGATGATGTTTTTACTGACTCCAGTCTGTCTCCAGATTCATTACCCCCTGCACCAGTAAAACCAGACAGGTATTACAGAGTCCCTGACTCTCACAATTTTTTTTACAAAAACCCCGCTGCAGACCCAGAAACGATTTCTCAGGGTCCTAAAGGAGTTAAAGCTTCCACTGCCAAAAATCCTGTCCCCTCTGATAGGGATTCCAGAGCTCTGGACAGATGGGGCAAAAAGGTTTACACTTCTGCTACTTTAGCTGTAAGAGCTTTAAACTGTCAGTTTCACATGTTAAAATATCAACAGTATCTCATGTCATTGTTAAAGCAGAAAATGGTTACAAATACAGAAAGTCTTGACAGTAAAGAAATGCAGGAATTATTGCATGCAGTTGAACAAGTGGGAAAGAATACTCTGCAATGTGGTTTTAATTCATTAGAGGCCTCTTGTAGAGCCGCAGTTACAGGCTCAGTTATTCGAAGACATGCTTAGTTGAAAGAACAAAGTTTACCTGACCATGTTAAGGTAAAATTATTGGATGCTCCACTACAGCATGATACTTTGTTTGGTGTTAAAGCAGAAGAGGTGTTAAAGAAAATTGAGGATAAAGCAAAGTCACTGCAAACGGTGAAAGATTTTTTACAGGAACAACCACCCAGATTTAGCAGAAACTGGTTTTCAAAAAATTGGTCCTTTCCAGTGTCGGACAGGCCACAAAGAGGCAGATACAGACGCCCAAGAGGCAGATCTCAACCCCAAGGCTCCTACAGACCTAAACAATGGGGTGCTTCAACCCCCAAAGGAGGGGAAGACAAATCACAACCTTATAGGAAACAGTCACAATGACTTCCCTCTGCAAATGCCAAACTCTTACCAGATGGCATCACCACTAGGAGGAAAGCTAGCACTTTTCTCAAGCAATTGGCACATGATCACCCAAGACCAATGGATGCTGAATATAGTTTCTCAGGGGTACAGGTTCCACTTCCACACGCTTCCAAAACTAAAAGGTATGCCAAACCTGCCACATAAAAAAATGGGCAGAGGCACAAAAACAGATTGCTGCTCTTATGGATATGGGAGCTATTCAAAAAGTTCCACAAGAAGAACAGGGACAAGGATTTTACTCAAGACTTTTCTTAGTACCCAGGAAAGACAAAGCCTGGAGACCAATATTGGACCTGTCAATCTTAAATACCTTCCTGGATGTTCCAAAATTCAAAATGTTAACACTTCAACAACTTCTGCCCATGCTGGGCAAGGAGGCTTGGCTAGTAACTTTGGATCTCAAGGAGGCATACCTGCACGTCCCAATCAGACAATCGTGCAGAAGATACCTCAGATTTATAGCAGGTTCAATGCATTACCAATTCTCTACACTGCCCTTTGGCTTATCTACTGCGCCCAGGGTCTTCACAAAATGCCTGGCACCAGTAATTGCATTTTGCAGACAAAAAGGAATTCAAATATATCCCTACTTGGACGACTGCCTCATTCAAGCAGACAGCAAGGACATTCTTCTAAAGCACCTGGCATTTGTGAAAAAGTTACTAATTTGCCTAGGGTGCACAGTAAACGAAAAGAAATCAAAACTAGTGCCCTCTCAAGAGATAATATTCCTGGGTGCAAGCTTAAATACAACTGCCCAGATGGGCTTATCTCACGCCAGACAAACAAAGGCAACTGACTCATTACTTTCAAATAATGGCAAAAAAGACCCAGCTCCCTGCAGCAAAAATTCTGCAGACCCTGGGCTTCATGGCATCCTGCATTCTACTAATTCCATATGCAAAACTGCATATGAGGAAACTACAGTGGTATCTAAAAAGTGTTTGAACTCAACATTGTCACAGTCTAGAGACAATCATGACCTTAATCCCCTGCCTACGGCAAGAGTTTCGATGGTGGTCCCAGGCCTGTCACCACAACAAGAGACAGCCTTTCACCTTACCTACAGCCAGGCAGACAATAACAACGGATTAATCGGATTATGCCTGGGGAGCACATATGGCAGGAAAATGTATTCAGGACAAGTGGCCCAGGGAACAAATGCATCTTCACATCAATCAAAAAGAGATGCTAGCTGTCCAAAATGCCCTGACAGCCTTCAAGGACCTAATACATCCAGGACAACTACTAATAAAGACAAGACAATACCACAGTTATGCGGTACATAAACAAGCAAGGGGGCACACATTCCAACCGCCTATGCAGACAAGCCATGACTTTGTGGAACACAGCACTGACCTACCAGGTACATCTGCAGGCACAATTCCTGCCAGGAACAAAAAAAATACACTGGCAGATGAACTAAGCAGAAATCTCATGGATCCTCATGAATGGAAGCGGAATCCACAAGTGTTCAACATGATAACAAGGGAGTGGGGACACTCAGACATAGATCTTTTTGCCTGCCCTCACAATTGCTAAATACAGACATTCTGCACAAGGAGTTATCACTCCCAAGCATGGAAAGTGGATGCACTATCATTCAGCTGGAAAAACCTGGCAGCCTATGCCTTCCATCCGATGCCTCTTCTCACCAACGTACTTCTAAAAGTCAGACAAGAGAGACCAAAAATTATCCTGATTGCACCAGACTGGCCACACCAGCACTGGTATCCAATCCTAAAGACTTTGTCCCAAGGACCACCTTGGCCTCTTCCTCAGATCCCTCATCTTCTGACACAGCAAAACAATCAAATTTTGCACAGTCAACTCAGAACCTTACACCTGTCAGCATGGCGAATAATGCAGCCTCTCAGATTGCACTTCTCTCTAAAGCTGTTATGGATGTAATCTTGGAAGCCAGGAGGCCCAGCACTAGGAAATCTTATGCAGAAAAATGGAAGAGATTCTGTGCTTGGAACCAGACACAAGGGCTCAACCCGCTGGTCCCCAATATACCTCAGATTTTACAATACTTCACTGAGATGTTGGTCAAAGGGCCTATCCTTTTCATCTATTAAAATCCATGCCTCTGCCATTTCAGCTCATTACAATGTGGATCCTCCTATTTTTTCACATCCTCTACTACGACAGTACCTCAGAGGGGCAAAGAATATAAGACCCCCTAGAAGAGCACCAGTGCCTACTTGCGACCTCAATTTTGTTTTAGAAAAACTAGCACTGCCTCCATTTGAACCGGCCAGCACAGCTGATCTTAAATTCCTGATATGGAAAACTGCTCTGCTCCTAGCAATAACTTCAGCAAGAAGAGTCTCAGTTACAGGCATTGATGGCTGTAGAACCTTTCCTCATTTTTCATCAAGACAGGGTTTCTCTTAGAACAAACCCAACATTTATGCCAAAAGTGGTTTCCAATGTGGCCTTAAACCAAACCATTCATTTGCCTACTTTCTACCCAAATCCCCAGAATAAAGGGGAAAGACTTCTGCACGCTTTGGATATACACAGACAGCTACGATTTGACTTGGACAAAACAAAAGCTTTCAGAAAATCTGAGCAACTGTTTGTAGCATATGCTGCAGGATCACAAGGAAAGCCTATTACAAAGCAGACAATCTCCAAATGGATAGGTCACTGCATCTGCTTCTGTTATGCACAACATGGCAAATCTGTGCCTAAGGTTATTAGGTCTCATTCTACCAGAGCAGCAGCCACTTCAGCAGCTTTCCTCAGAGGGGTGCCAACCAAAGACATTTTAGAAGCTTCAACTTGGAGCTCAGTGCACAATTTACCAAGCACTACCACCTAACTCTCTACTCCAAATCCAGAGCAGGCTTTGCCACCACAGTTCTGCAGGGCTTATTAGCCTCACCAAATCCAATCTAGACCCAGCCACCCATCCTCAGCTTTGGGATTCTACCCAAGTGTAATGACTGCAACAGTGAAACATGATGAACATAGTACAGTTGTGTACCTACCATACGTGTAGATGTTCGAGTGTATTCACTGTTGCAGTCCAGGTTACCCACCCACCATACCCCTCTTTGCTGGGACTATTCTGTGCTTCTCATCTCTACACAACCTATGTGGTGTGTTTGCTTGTAGATGAAAGAAATGTTTATAGTAATGTATGCATGGTTGTTTGCCATACTTATATATTTTCAGCCTTCCTATCTGGGGGCACCTGACATCTGGGGCAAGAAAAACGGAAGAAAATGGCATCTGTTGCAACTTTTATACCCCTGACGCACTTAACGTCAGGGAAGAGGCGACAGCAACCGACGCCGGACTAAGACTTTGGAACTCGGGCTGACTGTGGGTCGCCTGCCAGCAGGATAACCCAAGTGTAATGACTGCAACAGTGAATACACTCGAACATCTACATTTATGGTAGGTACACAACTGCACTTTCTTCCCCACCTGAACTTTTCTTCTGTGGATGATATTTGTTTAATTTTTCAAAGTTTATTCTTTAGTAGCTTCTAAGCAGAATAATTGCTATCTAATAACCAAATTTTACCAAAACTGATCGGTTTTAATGGCTTTAACAATTCCAAGTTTTTACACGGGGAGAGCTCTAATTAGCCCATTCATTTGGTGTGCAGCCATCTAGTATGCCTCTATAGTGTTTACTTCTGATGTAATGGTAACTCAGTTCAGGTGTGTTATGGACATGTACTATACTGCACTCCACTCCCTGAGCAGAAGTCACATTCCCGAACATTAAAGCGATTGAACATATGCAGTAGCAGTATGGCATCCTATGCATTCTGATTGTCTTTTGTGTCTTGTGTATGTCTTTTTTGGAGGGTCCCTAGCTATACAAGGTTGTTATCTCTGAGACTGTTTTTTTTTTCTATGTCCTTTTTCTGGGCAACATATTTGAGTATTAAGGTATAACCTGCAAGCGTGTTGTGCTTTTAGGTGCAAAGGTGGTGATGGCTTCTGCTTGACAAAAATGGAACACTTGCAATCTTAATGTGAATCTAATCTAATGGCCATTTTCATGCTGTCAGATTTCTATGATTGTTTGAAAGAAATTATGCCCCTAACAGTACATCAGGCCAGGCCCACAATAATTTAATGATGTGATATTGTCTTTTCCACCTGGTCTTGACTGGTGGGGATTGTATGATCTGAAGCTTGCCATATTCAGAATCTTCAAACTCAAATCTCTGCCTCCTCCATGCATAAGCCCCCCTATTGCACCCTCTTGTCTGCTCTCATTTGCTGCCATCATGCCAGCTAGTATCCTTTGAATAGTGTTTTTGGCTAACTTTTTTTTACCCTTTCTTGATGATCTTTCCTGTGCTCTAATTTAGACCGTTTTCTTAGGTTTACTAGATATTTAGCTTTGCTGTGTTAGTTAAAAAGTGTGTTTGTCTGTGTACCTTGCTTTTGGTATTCCTGCCTTTGTTCTCTTAGGCTATGCTGTTAGTAGTTATTTCTAATTGTGTGCCTTTTTTCATACTAGTTATTAGATATTTTAGTTTTAGAATAACTTTTTAAACTTTTTGTCATATTCTGGTTTGTTAGATAGGTGGGTAGGTTAGTCTGGTTGCTATGTAGTTTTGTTCTTGTGTGATAATGTGCTATTGTTATCCCAGAGATGGGTAATTGTTAGGCTTTGGAGTTTAAGCAATATGTGCCATATCGGCATAAACTAGCATTGCAGGATTCTAATAAACAATGTGTGTATTGTTTGGGCGCTACCCATTTGAAGGACTGTGAGGCATGTACTATACTCTCACACATAAAAGGTGGGCTAATTTAGTCGTAAGGGGCCTTCTGAACCTTTGTTCTACCTTGGCCTCCTAACCCTCCTCAAGTAAGAAAACTGACAAGTGGGAAAAGGCTTGATCCAAGGAAAGAGGCTAAGGCCCATGAAAAAGAATGGGAGAGTAACAAATGAAACTCCTTATCTTTAGATGACCTGCAGGAGCTGAAGGTATACCACTGTTCAACCCCTGTGTATTGTAGTCTTCTAACTCTTCTACTTTTAGTATTCACAGCCTGTTTCTGGCTAAGGACCCTAAAGCTTCTTTGGGCAGACTGCATTCACCCTTTTGCAGTATTACTCCTGTAGGGGCCATATCCTTCTCCCCCTCAGGTCTCATCTTCCCCTTCTCAGATCTGCTCCTCAGATCAGACAACTGCAAAGAAGTCATCGATCACTTTTGGTGGCCTCTCTGTATAAGTCTTCCAGTCAGTTGGGAACCTCAAGCCTTTGGATCTGGAACTGATGAGATCCTTTCTGCATGCTCAGATCTACTTATGCATCATTACCGCCTCTTTGGCCTCAAGGTTTCAGCTCCCTCTCTCGGTGTTCTTCCCTCGATTCCTTTGGCTCCACTGGTCTGACCATGCTGCCCTCCCTCTCTTCCAGCAACAACTGCTTGACTACTACTGTTGCCAACATCATTCTTGGCATTCTCAACTCCAGCTTTGTCAGAGATGGGCTGTGGGAGCCAGTGCCTCAGCATAGGAGTTGACTTACCTGATCTCTGCTTGAGTACTTCGGCTCTTGACATTTCGCCGGTCGTCAGCGCTGGGCACCAGTGTCTTGCTTGGGTCTGTAGATCCAAAGAGTGTTGGGTCTAATCATCTGGCTTTCTCTTTTGGACCTTGATATTGTGGGAGGATCCTATCCCCTCTGGAGATGGGAACTTTCAGCTGTCTCTTCAGATCTGTCCAAATCAGCCCGATCTACCCTGTCAGGTTGTGCAGGTCTACATCAGTTACCTCTGAGAAAGCCTGCACCTTTGGGTCTCCAGACTCCCCTGTGTTCAGGGCCTCATGCTTCTTCCATGCCTTCTCCCACCTCCCCTCCTAGGGAGGTGCACAGTCAGTACAGATGCAAGAGGAAGCATTTGCGAGTCCACTGATGAGTCCCTCACCAAGGACACTGATGAAGGGGGAGGCCTCTCCCAAATACTCCACGTCAATGCCTCCTTTGGCGATGTGAAGTAATTAAGTTAGTATGGGGACTGGAACACAGAAGCCCCTTCCCTGGAGGAGTGATTTCTGGAGGCCTTTGGCACAGGCCCATCCATGTCCTGGGTGGCCCCTTCTGGTTGCTCTTGTATACCTAGTGTCTTGGAGAGAACATGGTAGAACCAGTCCCAAAGAAACCAGACAAAATTTTGGCCCCTCCTAAAGATAGAAACCATGGAGTAAGGGTAGGTCCAACTATGGGCACCATTGTGATTGCAGCGGCCACTAAAAGGAACATCTCTAAAGTGAGTTCCTCTGTTCATGCTCTCTATAGAGGGAGTCTTTGCCCTTGGATCATTTAGGAAAACACACCTATGCTTCAGCTACCTTTTCTTTGCATACGCTTAATTATTTTGCTCACTTGACTAGGCTTCAGCAAGAGCTGGTAGTGGATATGTTGAAGGTTGTTGCGACTAAGTAGGCTTTGGAAGCTCAGAAGACTGGAGGCTCAGTTGTCTACTAGGCAGTCCATAGCTAACATCTAGGAGGGTGTTGTCCAGTGTGGCCAGTAGGGCATCCTGTGCTGCAGGCACTGGCATTGCTGTGCATTGTCATGGCTGAATGCATTTATGCAATTTTGTGAACTGTTTTTTTTTTCATTAATGCACATTTTGATGTTTTTTCCCTATTTCACCTAAAAGTCAAGAGACGCTGACTAGGAGTGAACAGGAAAATTCTGTCTGCCGTCAGAATTCATTTCTCTACCCCCTCAGTGGTTCTTCTCTGGGAACCTGAAGGGAGGGAAGTTTCTCATTAGCAAAACACAGCAACCTCATGGCAGGGGACAGCTATAATGGACGCTGACCATGGGGAAAGGGCAGTCCACAGAACAATGGCTTCTGCAGGGCTTTCTCCCGGAGGCCCTTCCAGTGCTCATGAATGGATGCCCGGCTGCCACACTCTGGAGGCATTTGGGGAGGGGGTCACTTAGTTCTCCACCCCAAAACTTGGGAGGCCATCACCTTAGATACATGAGTGCTGAGAGTTATGTCCAGAGGTTATACAGTTCCATTTTTGTTTACCCCATAAGATCCCCAAAAATCCCTTCCCGACGTTCCACCCCACCAGAGAAGGAATACAGCAGTGAAATTTCAAAACACTGCTGTCTGAGTCATCTTAGAAGTCCCAGCAAACCAGCCAAGGATCAGGTGTCTAATTCAGATTCCTTTTGGTACCAAAGAAGAACAAGGACCTCAGACACATTCTAAATCTCAGCAAGATTTTTGTTAAACAGACCAAATTCCAGACGGTCATGATGCTGTCCACTCTACTATTGCTGAGGAAGGAAGGAAGGAAGACTTGATGTCTGTTGGTATCAAGGATAAATATAGCGAGGCATTCCAGGAGATTCCTGTGCTTCCAGCTGGGGGCCATTCATTATCATTCAGGCTGTTCCCTTTGGTTTCAGCACAGCTCCTTGGGTATTCACCAAATGCATGGCAATAGTAGCAGCCTGACTCGGACTACAGGGGTTCCATGTCTTTCCTTAAGTGGTTAGTTGGCTTCTGACTGCCTTCCATGAAGGCATCCCTCATCAAAGCCAGAGATTTTTTACTCCAGCTGTTTGTCCTTGGCATAACAGTGAATTATGAAAAATGCAGATTAAACCAGTTTGAGGGCTAGAATTTATCTGGTGCCATTTGAATACAGTCATTCAGAAGCCAAGTGGTCATCATCAAGACAAAATTCACTTCATCTACAGACTTCTGTCATTCTGCAGATTCCCAGACCTTATGCTGCTTCAGTACTTCATCTCCTTATGCACATGGCAGCCTCTGTTTTTGTACCTGTTGCATGATTCCACATGATTGTTTACAGTAGAGTGTAGCAGTTCAGCGGTCCTGACTGACTCATCCCATGGAATTTCCAGTGCTTCTGAGGAGCATTTGTCTCTGCTACATTTGATGGTGGTTAGTCCCTGCTGATCGCAGCGGGGGCAGCCCTTTGTTCATCCCTATCCGAAGGGCATGGTGACTACAGACACTTCTCTTCTGGAGTGGGGTGGGGCATTACGAGGGGAAAGACGGTCCAAAGTATCTGGTTGAGATATGAGGTCAGTCTTCCCATCATTGTCTTTAAAATGAGGGCAGTCCTCCTAGCATTGAAGGCATTCCAGGACCTTCTTCCCAAGGGTGTGATTGCTTACAGACTGACAGTACGTCAGTGGTGTGGTACTTGAACAATCAAGGAGGAACTCTGTCCCATCCCTTGTGTTGAGAGGCCATGAGGGTTTAGCAGTGAGCGCAGTGTCTTTTCTAGTTTCTGATGACAGTGCATGTCCTGGTGAGATCCAATATCCTGATGGTTTGAGCAGGAGCATTTTTCTCTCTCTCAATTGGTCCCTGACGTCCCAGTGTAGCAGAGCAGATTTTCAGCACCTGGGTAGCTTCGTAATGCAATCTTCTTGTTTCCCAATCTAGCACAAAGTGAGCCAACTTTTATGCCCTAATCTCCCCACACCCTACCAGGGACAGTCACCAAGAGTTGCTCCTCTTCATGCTTGACCCCTGGGTCTCCTCTCCGCTAATCACCTGACACTTCAGAAGTCAACCTGTTGCAGAGTGACAGTCATCCTCCTTGCCCTATTTTGGCCCTAGCAGGTTTAGTTTACCTTTCTTTGGCCTCGCCTTTATCTGCCCAAATGTCATTCTGGAATTTTTGGCTGACCTTTTCCACTCTGGTCTTAGTTAACTGTTAAGGTACAACTGGCTGCCATTTCTAACATGCATGTTGCCAGGGATAATACCCCCGTGGTGGCAGTCAAGCTTAACAAAACTTACTTGAGGGGCACCTTTTTTGTTGTATCCACCTGTCTGGGACCCTGTGCTTCATTGGGACTTTTCTCTACTTTTGTAAGTCCTTACTACACCTCCTTTTGAACCTCACTCAAGCCAAAGTGTCATGGAAAACTCTCTGGTGTTGCAACTTCAAGCATTATCTTCTTGCTTAATTTTTCATAAAGACAAGGTGAGCTTAAGGGCTAACCCGTCATTTCTCCCAAAGATTGCCTCCAAGTCAAATGTAAACCAGTCTATTCTCTTGTTGTAATTTTTGTCCAAATTTCATTAACAAGGAATAACTTTTTTTTCATTATTTAGATATTCATAGACCTGCCTTAGAAAAGAAAAACAAAATGAGCTTATCTGATTGATTGTTTTCTTTACATATTCCTTGAAAGGAATACCTTTATCTTTAAAGCCTAAAGGTCGTCCCACAAGGGCAGGAGGAAGAGTAGCTGCCATCACAATTCTGTAGGCTACCTCAGATGCATTTTTCCACAGGCTTTTATTGATATTTGTGCTGCAGCTACCTTGACTAATACTTGTACTTTTCTGCCCCATTACAAACTAAATGTACAGTCTAAGTCTCTAGCTTTTTTGGGTTTCACCATTTCATGGACTGTTCTCTCCTAGAGCCTCCCCTGGAGTTTTTATTGGCTGGGTACACTGTCCCATAGGTTGAGACTGGACAGAAAAAAACATTGAATATGAAAGTTATATACTTACCATGATGATAGATCTGTGTTGTCTTTACCCATCCAACTCAACCAACCCTCCTTCTATGCCTCCTTCAACTTTTCATTTGTTTTAGTGAGTGCTGCCAATCTGCCTTGGGGGGGTCCAGTCGCAAAGACTGCACAGGAGAATTATGTCAGCAGTCCTCCCTTCCTTGATTCTATTTTCTCCACTCTGATTATGATTTGTGGTGCTTCAGGGATTTCTCCATGGGACAAACTGTATCTGAGAAGGGGGTGCAACATTAGGGGCTTATAGGTATTGAAGGTGGAGCTCTGAGTCCGATGATTCTGAATATGGCCGGTTCCATATCATTGACTGATCTGATAACCCCACAGGTTAAGACAGATGGATAAAGACCACACAAATCCATTGTTATGGTAAGTTCTTAACTTTTCTTTTTACAATTGTGATAGTTTGCTTTGACATGGAGGCAACGCTTCTGAATTGCCATCTTTTGATAGTGAAAATCTTGTTTGCTTGACAGTGTGATTATGCAAAAAAAAATCTGCCCTGGACAATCCTTTTCTGCAATTTGCTGATGAGGTCAGAGTTGTGATCATCTACTGTCACACAGAGGCAACCCCTGCCCCCAAAGTGATATCTTTTGACAAGAAGACTCTCAGTTGCTCGGCAGTGATGAAGTGAAGGAAAGTTTGGCCACAGTAATGTATTTAACTTATTTCACACACACAACATAGCCGTTTATCATTTGACAATTTTCAGTTTCAGTAGGTCATTTATTTTGCATGTAGACTACCAACTTTTGACAAGGTACCTTCATCTGTTTAACAGTTATCAACTGAATTAAATTCTGCCCTTAATGGTCTCTCACACACATCCCCCACCTACCAATGTTTCTTTAAAAGTAATCGTGACAGTAAGGCACAGGTTTGTGCATGCAGTAACCACTTTGATAAGTACACCTCTGAGATATGAATCTGATCAAGTGAAAAAGGTTCTGTTTAATTTGTTCAGTTTTTCTTACATGCATCCCACTCATGATCATGTAGTACTGACCAAATGACAGTAGATCAGTTATTTATATATATATATATATATATATATATATATATATATATATATATATATATATATATATATATATGCTATAAACTATAAAACACCCACTCAAACTACTACCATGTTTGTAGTTAGTAACCTTTGATGCTTCACTGTGCATAGTTAAATGAAATGTTGCCCAAGGATCTGTTTATTTCATACATATGCAGGTATTTCCCCAGTGCATCACTGTTATAGCTGTGATATTATTGATAGTCCATTGTCAATGTGCATCACCTCCCCCCCAAACACAAAAAAAATGTTTTGAGAAAGGGTGGCTTCCACCATAATACTATAGTCATTTATTCATTGAGGTTTCATTGCTGCTGTTTGCCTTGTCAAGAGGAACTCTAATGCCGATTAGCTGATTTCAGCTTTTTTCCAAGTTACAAGGCAAACTGTAAATAAATTCTGTTAAATAGTTCAGTAATTAATACATTTTTAGATCAGACTTTCTTTAGAGGGTAGACATTGTAGCAATAAATTGTAACTTTTGAGCTTAACTATCTAAAAAGCTGAATTATTTGTTCATTCATTCTCTAGCTGTTTTCCTTTCCTGTAAAGACCAGCAGTGGACTTGTGCTTAAGTAGGTAGTGACTGACTATTCAAAAATCCCATTTATAAATAATATGGACATGTGCCCTTTTCTAGTCTTGTCATTGTGATACTGTTTGCTTAGCTATGTCTTCATTATGAATGAGCTGATAGGCAAATGGCTGATGTTCTTCATCTCACATTGCTGCAGTCCTTACACTTGGGTAGTCCGCTGTCGTCGGTCGGCCCGAATATCAAAGTATAAGGCTGACGTCGGTCAAGGCGCATTTGACTGACATCAGGACGTCAGGGTACAAATGCGCATGACCGACGTCATATCCTCAGTCTTTTTTGCCGCATGGTCCGATGCAGAAGCAGCGTTGCAAGTGCCGTTCGGCGTTCTGAAATTTTTCGGAGTTTCAGACCGAGTCAAAGTTGGCTAAGTACCCCGTTGGGGAATATTTTAGTTTTTTCTTGCCTCAGTGGTTTACCGGATGTCAGAAAAAGTGAATAACTGTATTTCTTGTGGGAAACAGATACCGCATAGAGATTATCATACTTTGTGTATTCCTTGTTTAGGGCCGGAGCACGACGTTGTTGGGTGTCGCTCTTGTGCTAGATTTAACAAGCGCACTATAAAGAGAAGGTTAGATTGTGCCAGGTTAGTCTTCAGGAAGCGGTGCAATTATAAAATGCCGTCGGATGCTCCGACGCCCGCTTCTTCGAAGAAGCGCAAGGACAAAGCAGCTAAGCCTAGGCTAGAAGAACCGTCCGCACCGGACGCCGGTTCTTTAGAGGTCTCGTGGAGCCGGTGGTTCTGCCAGAGGTTTCTTTGGAGTCCCAGGGAGAGACTTTGTTATTGCAAGATGTGGCCTCTCAGGAGGCAGGCCAGGCTGAAGGGGCTTCTCAGGTTACTGTACTCCCCTCCCTTCCTAGGGTGGTTAGGCCCTCTCCTTCTGTTTCCAAGGCTTCTCCCAGGGCAGGCCAGGTTTAGCTTCAGTTGGTGTCACCCCTAGTTCTTCAGGGACTGTGCCCAAGAAGCATATGCTTAAAATGGCTGAAGATTTGATTACTTTGATTAGAGGTTCTATGCCCCCTCCTGATAAGAGACCTAGGGTGGAACCTGAGCTTGGGAGTTTTGAGCAGGCTTCGGATGTTTCAGAGTCTTGACTGAAGACTTGCAGGAGTATTCTCCTTATTCTGATTCTGATGTGGATGATTCTACTCCTTCTGCTTCTCCTCCTGAGGATTTTTCTTTTTCAGAGACCCTTCATTCCATGAGGGAGCATTTTAAGTGGGAAGGTCAGCACTTCTCTGATTCCAGGAAAAGGCTTAGGGAATTTTTGTTTTACCCCAGCATAGGCCTTTGGCTATACCTCCTGTTCTGGATGTGGTGGAAGATGTTTTTGCAGAGGCTTCTCTTAATCCTGATTCTTTGCCTCCTGCTCCTGTTAAACCGGATAGGTATTACAGGGTGCCTGAAGCTCATAAGTATCTTTTTAAGAGTCCTAGGGCGGACCCAGAAACTGTTAGTCAGGGGCCTAAAGGTGTTAAGGCTTCTGTTGTTAAAAATCCGGTTCCTCCAGATAAAGAGGCCAGGGCTTTGGATAGATGGGGAAAGAAAGTTTATACTTCTTCCACCCTAGCTATGAGGGCTTTGAATTGCCAGTTTCACATGTTGAAATACCAAAACTATCTCCTTTCACAATTGAAGTCTAAGGTAGATGCTCTGGCGGAAGGTATTGAGTGTAAAGAGTTACAAGATTTAGTACATGTTTCTGAACAGGTGGGTAAGCATTCTTTGCAATGTGGTTTTGATGCTGTACAGGCCTCGTCTAGGGTGGCTGCCACTGGGTCAGTTCTTCGCAGGCACGCCTGGCTGAGGGATCAGAATTTATCAGACCATGTTAAGACAAGGATTTTAGATGCTCCTTTACAATCTGATGTGTTGTTTGGTACTCCTGTTGAGTCAGTCTTAAAGAAAATGGAAGACAAGGCTAAGTCTATGCAGACTGTTAAAGATTTTTTGCAGGTTCAGCCTCCAGTTTAGTAGAAATTGGCCTACCAAGGGGTGGACGATCCTTCTTATGATTCCCAGTCTAGGGGTAGGTCTAGACGTGGTAGGGGCAGAGCTCAGGGCTCTTTCAGACCTAGAACAGGGAGTTCACCTGCACAGTCTTCGGGTGAGGGCAGGGGTCAGTCCTTTCGTAAACAGACCCAATGACCTACCTTTTCAGCTGCCAGAGCCTGCTCGTCTGGCAGCACCTTTGGGAGGAAGGTTGGCACTTTTCAAGGAAAATTGGAGTTTAATTACCCAAGACAGATGGGTATTGGACATCATACACCACGGTTACAGGTTTTATTTCCATACCTTGCCTCCTTTCAAAGGCATGCCAGACGTTCCTCCTCAGCAAAGAATAGAGGCTCACAAACAAATTTCTCTGTTGCTTCAAATAGGGGCCATACAGCCGGTCCCTATGCTAGAAGTGGGCCTAGGATTTTATTCTCGCCTGTTCCTAGTACCAAAGAAAGGGAACACGTGGAGACCAATTTTGGATTTATCTACCCTCAACACTTATCTGGACATTCCCAAGTTCAAAATGTTGACGTTACAACAGCTTTTACCTCTGCTGGGCAAAGATCATTGGATGGTAACTTTGGATCTCAAGGAGGCTTACCTTCATGTTCCTATCAGACTGAGTTGCAGGAAGTATCTGCATTTTCGGGCTGGGACTTCTCATTATCAGTTCTCTGCATTGCCGTTTGGCTTATCTACTGCGCCCAGAGTATTCACGAAAGTTCTGGCTCCAGTGATAGCTTTCCTCAGGCTAAAAGGAATACAGATCTATCCTTATTTGGACGATTGCCTGATTCTGGCTCAAGGAAGGGACGAGCTTCTTCATCATTTGGAATATGTGATAGCAGTGCTAAGATGCCTGGGGTATTCTGTGAACGAAATAAAGTCCAGTCTAGTACCCTCTCAGGACATGTGCTTTCTGGGTGTAAGACTGAATACAGCATCCCAGATGGCCTTTTTGACCCCGGACAAACAAAAGAATCTTTCCCTTTACTTTCATCAATTGTCTCATCAGTCCAGGCTGACTGCAAGGACAGTCCTTCAAGCCTTGGGGTTCATGGCATCTTGTATTCTGGTGCTTCCCAATGCCAAACTGCATATGAGGAAGTTACAATGGTATCTCAAAATGTATGGACACAGCACTGCCAGGATCTGGACACTGTCATTCAAATAATACCTTGCATTCAAAAGGAATTGTTGTGGTGGGCTCAGGAATGTCACCTAAACAAGGGACTCTCTGTGACCCGGCCAGAGGCGAGTCAGATTCTAACGACAGATGCCTCAGACAAAGCTTGGGGAGCTCATCTGAATGGAAAGTGGATACAAGACACGTGGCCTGCCAGACTCCAACATCTACATATCAACTTGAAGGAGATGTTAGCAGTCCAGTTTGCATTAATAGCTTTCAAGGATTTACTTCTTCCAGGGCAGGTGTTGATTCTAACAGACAACACAACTGTCATGTGGTACATCAACAAGCAAGGGGGAACACATTCTTATCCTCTATGCAGGCAAGCAATGATTTTGTGGGAGACTGCTCTCAGTTTACAACTAAATCTTCAGGCAAGGTTTCTGCCGAGCACAGAACTCCTTAGCAGATGTGTTAAGCAGACAAATCATGGATCCCCACGAGTGGAAATTGGATCCTCGTGTATTTCAGAAATTGACAGTGTCATGGGGAACTCCAGACATAGATCTGTTCGCTTCTCCACTAAACCACCAGCTGCCAAAGTTTTGCACGAAAAGGTTTCATCCCACAGCTTGGAAAGTGGATGCTCTTTCTTTCAATTGGAGCAATCTTCATGTGTACGCCTTTCCACCTCTGCCTCTCCTCCCAAAGGTACTACTCAAGGCCAGACAGGACAAACCAAGGATGATTTTGATAGCTCCAGATTGGCCTCGACAGCATTGGTACCCATTACTGAGAAGCCTGGTACGGGAGCCTCCATGGCCTTTGATTCCACACCTGTTGTCTCAGGAGGACAGTCATTTGCTCAATGTCAAGCTTCACTCTCTTCACCTAACAGCCTGGCATATTCTGTTTTGAACCATAGTGGGTCTCACCTTCCACAGCAAGTTTTGAATGTTATTTTGGAAGCTAGAAGGCCTAGTACAAGGAAAGTGTACGCAGATAAATGGAAGAGATTTTTATTTTGGAGTGCAGCAAAGGATTTTGATGTTTCTGAGCCTAATTTAAGTGTGGCTCTTCAATATCTTACTGAGTTACTGGACAAAGGTTTGTCCTTCTCTTCTATTAAGGTTCATGCTGCAGCAATTTCGCTCACTATGATTGTGACCCACCATTGTTTTCTCATCCTTTGTTTAAGCAATTTCTTAGAGGGGCAAAGAATATAAGACCCCCACGTAGAGCTCCTACTCCTGCTTGGGATCTCAATTTTGTGTTGGAGAAACTCACTCTACAACCTTTTGAGCCTGCAGCTACTACCGAGTTGAAATATTTATCATGGAAGACTGCTTTTTTGTTGGCCATTACCTCTGCAAGAAGGGTTTCTGAGTTGCAGGCCCTTATGGCGGTTGAGCCTTTCTTAATTTTCCATAAGGATAGGGTATCTTTACGTACTAATCCTTCCTTTATGCCTAAAGTGGTTTCTAGTGTGGCTTTAAACCAAACTATTCATTTGCCTACTTTTTATGCAAATCCCCAAAATAAAGGGGAAAAGATTTTGCACACTTTAGATGCACACAGGCAGTTGCGATATTATTTGGACAGAACTAAAGGGTTCAGGCAGTCTCAGCAGTTATTTGTTTCTTTTGCTTTGAGTTCTCAGGGCAAGCCTGTGTCAAAACAAACTATTTCTAAGTGGATTGGGTTTTGCATTGCTTTCTGTTATTCCCATCATGGCAAGGAGATTCAGCGGGGATTAGGCCTCATTCCACTAGGGCTACTGCCACTTCAACAGCTTTTTTGAGGGGGGTGGCAACTAAAGATATTTTGGAGGCAGCTACTTGGAGTTCAGTGCATACTTTCTCTAGGCATTATCACCTTCCACTTTATTCTAAATCTAGGGCTGGTTTTGCCACTGCTATTTTGCAGGGCATTTTGGCAGCTCCTGCTTCCTTATAGTTTTGCCATCCTCCTTTACCTCTGCTTTGGGATTCTACCCAAGTGTAAGGACTGCAGCAATGTGAGATGAAGAACATAGTACAGTTTTGTACCTACCATAAATGTAGATGTTCGAAGATCCACATTGCTGCAGTCCAATTTACCCTCCCTCCTTCCCCTCTGTAGTTAGAGGCGGTTGTGTGGGTTGGGTTGTCAATATGGTGTATATTGTATATATTGTACATATTTTTAGTGCTAGGGTGGTTGGTTGGTTGTTTGCTGTCTTTTGGTTTTGACCTTTCTTTTTAGGGTCTTCTGACATCTGGGGCAAGAAAAGACTGAGGATATGACGTCGGTCATGCGCATTTGTACCCTGACGTCCTGATGTCAGTCAAATGCCCCTTGACCGACGTCAGCCTTATACTTTGATATTCGGGCCGACCGAGGACAGCGGACTACCCAAGTGTAAGGACTGCAGCAATGTGGATCTTCGAACATCTACATTTATGGTAGGTACAAAACTGTACTTTTCACCAACTAATGTGGTCTGGTAAACACACTGAGGTCCAGAGTTCCACAACATGCATGTCTACAAGTTTATTATAGAGACAAAACTTAAAGGCAGTAGTGCTTTTTTTCAAGACAGTTAAAACAAAATTTGTTCTTAACAGTAGTATTTTTATAGTGCAAGTATAATCTGCATGATATAAAGTAAAGTTTTCTGTTATTTTCAAGTGTATTGGTGATACTAAATTAAAAAGGTGCCCCTGTTTTCCCCTCCTCTTTCTCCTTTTTTAGTGTTAAGAAATGTAATCAATGCATTAAAAAAAAATTCTGGTCAAAGGAGCATGATTAAGAAAATTTTAGGTGCTTTTTTTCACTCTTGCATAGGGGAATGACGGGATTAAGGTCCTTGGCTTGATCTAGTAACAAGTTTTAAGAGGAAGCAAGTAAAAATAACATTGAATATAAGAAAAGGTTTTACTCTAGTAAGTGAATGAGTGCTTGTAGAAGCAGATGTGTATCTGGTTCTCATGTCTCCATGGAGGCAATCTGACAAAGAGCACTAAAAACAGAATGCTTCTTTCTTTCAGTGACTGGGAGATAATATTTTCTGAAAGCATTCAAGTGTTTTCCCCGTCTGGGAGAGTACAGAGAAGAGACAAAAGCAGACAACACTTAGTAGAAGTACAGGCTATGCCATGTGTCTTAGCTTGGATAACCTTGCTTTTAGGTTAATCGAAGTTTGTGAGTGTGGCTGTCAGTCTGGGACACTTGTTCCCATTAGTAGGGTAAAATTTCAATACTTGAAGATCTACATGTTTTATGTGTTAGTATTAAGTTAATAGGTTTTAGTGGTTTATTGGGGGGTGTTTTTGAATGCTTTCAGTAAAACTAAATGTTTTGTAAAATGTGATGCAGGTTCAAAAGGATATGAAAAAAAAACTGTATAAAAGAGCAACCTGCCAAACTTTAGTGTATGCATATAACAAAAGCTGGAACTAGACGTTTAACAAAAAAATTGTTACACATCAAAGTTGGGAATAACTTTAACATAATGACACTTTCTATGTTATCTTTAAATGTAAATAGTCTCACATATACATGCAAAAAAGAAAGAGTAGTGAACCATATTAAAAATATAGAGTGCAAATAGCTGTGTTGCAGGAGAGACATTTGGAAAGAACTGGGCATGTGAATTTGATAAAGAAAGGTTTTCATGGAGGTTATTCAGCAGAATACCTAGGACAAAGGAAAAGAGGAGTACTTACATTAATTGCAAGAAGAGCTCCAGTAGTGATAGAAAAGAATAAAAAAGCTAATAAGGGTAGATCTGTAGCACCAAGGATGTTTTTCGTGTTTCACTGTTGCAGTCATCACATTTGGGCCTGAGCCTGCAGTTTGGTCATTGGTTTTCCAGGCGTAGTTTGAGTTTTTGGCTTGGATGAAAACAATGGCGTTGGTTTAATATGAATGTCTGTAGGTTTGAATACACCCTCAGAAGCCGGTGCCTGCACAGCAGCTCTGGACCCATCCAAAGTAGAGACATCCGCAGGTTCCATAGTCGAAGAAGCATACCGGACTCCGGATGGGTCTCAGTAGAGGCCTGTGAATCTGAAGTAGTGGGTATCAGTGGCTGCGAAAGCAATTCATTGAGTACCAGCGGACTGGCGACTAGCTTAACGGAAGCATCATCGGCAGTTTTGGACCTATGCGGTCTGTCTCTGTCTTTATCCTTATGTTTTTTCGGAAGATTGTAGTTGGATGGCTTAATGAAGCCATTTCTGAGTACACAGATCAAGTACGAAAGTAATTGGCTGCAAAAATAGCCCAATGACAAATAGTCCAGGCGTTGAACAAGGCACAAAACCGACAGCGAGGGACGTCGTGGTCTAGGCCTAAACAGGGGATGCAGTAAGAATGAAAATCTCTATGAGGTATTTGCTTTCCACAGGTAAGACAATTGTTAACTTTTACTGACATCAGTTACAGCAAGAAAAAGGATCCCCAACAGGGTACTTACCTTTTTTGAAGACTTTGGGTCTGAAACTCGAAAACGAAAATTTCAGGAGTCGGCCCACTAGTACTTGTGAACTGCTTCAGCTTCGGGCACCGCACGGAAAGAAAGACTGATGTGATGGCGTCGGCTACATGTTTTATTCTCCTGGCGACCTAACATCAAGGAAGAAGCGACAGCATCCGACGCAGAAATCCGAAGACTTTGGTATTCAGGCTGGCTGAGGGCTACCTGCAGGCAGATAACCCCAAATGTGATGACTGCAACAGTGAATGCACTCGAACATCTACATTTATGGTAAGTGTACACAACTATATTGTCTACTGGCAAGGAAGGAGAATTACACTGGCATGTGTTTATATTCTGGGAGAAGTAATCCGCTTTCAGCAGGGAATATTTAGGTGAGGACTGGAATTTGATTTGTAGCAGTGAAGATGTATCTGGGGGACCCAGAACGAAAAATATAACAAAGGGGGGTAGAGTTTTGAAGAAATTTATGAAAGTATTTGGCATGGAAGATGTGAATTCAGTAGTAGGAGTTCAAAGTGATTTTATGTATTATTCCCCAAAATACAGAAAGTGGGCTAGGCTTGACAGAACTTGTATTTCACAGGAACATGTGCATTTAATTGAAGGTTTTGATGTGCATCCAATAACTATTTCAGATTACGTGCCATTAATTAAAATAAAAATGCACGGTAACGAAATATAAATTAGACATATTTGCTTTCCCACCTATCTGTTGAAAAGAGAAGAATTTAAGGATTGGGTAGTGGAAGTTATTTGGGAGTTATTAGAGAAAATAGAAATTTCTTCTGAAAATATAGCTAGAGTGTGGGATAAAATTAAAGTGAAGTTTAAAAATAAGGTGGAAAACAAAATGATAGTTAAGTTAACAGGAATTGTTTAGAGAGACTGACAAAGGCTAAAGTATTGCAAAATAGGGGGAATTTACAGAATAAGAGGAGGAGCAATTTCATAATGCTAAACAGAAAATAAGGGATTACCTTGATAATATGCATGAGTTTAGAAAGATTGCTGTAAAGCAACTACTTTTTAATAACTTCAGAGCACAAAACTTTTAGCACAATGACTCAAGCAGCCTCGCTTTTGCACGTAGCTGCGCACCGCACAATGGGGTATAGTGGTGCCTTGTATAGACACAAATGCCTGTAAACTATTTTTTCCCCTGGACATCAGTCAGTGAAACCTTCCCTGCTGCTCTGCGGGCAACGCAGCTGCGCACTTCTGCACTGCAGGCAATTCATCTAAGCAATGAGCAGCATCTCCCCACTTTTCATCCTTGATCTTCTGTAGACTAAGTCCCCTTGTTAATCGCTGATCTAATTTGCCCTCTCACAAATTAGTACTTAAGAATTACCTGCTACTATGGACAGTCATTTTTCCAACATTTCTCCAACCAGCCTGATTGACATGTGCCTCCTGAGGCAATGTAGCAATTCCCTCATGTATACTGACAACCACTTGCTCCTGAAGCAAACAAGTACAGTATGCAAGAGCTGTAACTATACCATGAAACTGGAAAAGGTCTTCTCACATAACAGTAAATAAGACATCAAATAGGTTGTCAGTGCACACACCTCTTCGCTCACACAAGATAAGGTCAAGACAAACAAACCCACATAGGAGGAGGTATTGACCAAGAGTATACCAAAAGACCAGAGACCTGCCATGCGCAAACAACCTGCACATACTGGTATATGAACAAAATCCACCACTGCACACAACACAGTGTCTCAACAATTAAGACCCTAAGGCAAAACACCTCAAAACCTAATGTCCTAATCATGGGTGACTCGATAGTGAGAGACACAGATGTCCCCCTCACCTGGTTGAACAAGGAGAAGGTCATGGTCAGATGCCAGCTTCCGTCAAATCACTCACACACTCAAATCACTCAGCAACAGTTACCGTTATGACTCATAGTACATGTTGGAATGAATTACTTGAGAAGTACTTGTGTGGACTATATGAAGAGAGACATGACTGAAGTCTCAGATTGTGTCTCAAGCAGGTATGTCCCTAGCCATAAGCAGCATTCTACCTTCACCTAGGATGATGCCACAGTACATACAAAAAAATGATTGATTTCAATAATTGGCTTATCTTCTAGTGTCACTCCATTGGGATCCAGTATCTGACAGCATGGGAAGACATGGTCGACAGACCACGCTGCTTTGCCAGAGATGGCTTTCACCTGTCTCCTCAAAGTTTCAGATGCTGGCAAAGACGCTTACCCTCGCCATAGTGCCTTTTTAGGCAATGTTAAAACAGAAAATCTTCTGACATAAAAAATCCACTAAAGACAAATCCAAGGTTATGCTACTTGATATGTAATGCTAGGAGCCTAAACAGTAGACTGCACTCCCTGGAAGCACTTCTCACCTTGGAAGATGCTGCCGTCTGTGCTGTCAGTGAGAATAAGTCAAGGTCACAGAGAGCACTCTGGCCACACAAGCCTACAATGCCTTTCAAACGTTCAGACCTCTAAATGAGCATAAAAGAACCAAAGGTGGAAGTGTGTCCATCTTCATTAAATCCAAATACACATAGGGACTGGAAAAACAGTATGACTCTCTTAAATACATTTTATTAAAATCATTTCATAAAAATACAATTATTAACAAAAAAAACTGCTCACTTTTTTATATTAAAGATAAAAAAAGACTGAAACACTAAAAAAAATCAAATAAAGACAACCAACTATGTACATCAATGTCCACTATACTACAGGTAGATAAGTTAATTTAAAACAAGTTAATAAGATCATATTAACAGTTTTCAGTTATTAATTTTCTAATAATTCAGTTATGTTTAACCATTGAGTATACACTACTGTATTCCTAGGTCATCTAGATTTAATTGCCATTGATTCTAACTTGGATACCTCCAAGAGAAGATCTTTAAAGTTTTGAAAGGAAGGAGTTTGCGATGATTTCCAATTCCTAGTAATTTCTTTCCTGGCTATGGACAGCACAGACCAGAGAAGCAAATATTTACTAGAATTGGCACATGTTGGTATTGGGGAGTTAAATAAAACTGATGATTTAGTAAGGTGAAAATTATCAGTAAAAATTGCTTGCAAGAAATTAATATCTTCCCAGAATTCTTTCAAATGTAAGCAATCATAAAAATTGTGTGACCAGTCAGCATTCTGAACCTTCATACATCTCCAACAGAGAATAATTTCCTTATACATCTTATTTATGTTATATGAGGTAATGAAAGATCTATTTAAAAATCTCCAGGAAAAGATTCTCCATTTAAGTGAAGATGTAGTTCTACCTGCTGATTGAAGAAAATTCAGTTTATCCTTATCCGAAGGGTTGTTGTTATTAATATTCGAGAAGCATTTCCAATAATTATCAGGAAATATATCAAGATCAGATATTTTATATATGTATTTGAAAGGCTAATTTTTAATTAAGTTATTCTGTTGTGTAATAGCAATTAAATTTTTAACTGAAGAAGGTATTATATCAAATATATTTTTAATATAATTTCTGGCTTCTTGTAAGTCGAGCCATATTGATGAATCTAGATAATTCTCTATCAGTAAAATATCAATAGATTGCTGTTCACTATTTTTAAACATTTGATGCCAATAAATGAAATTATTTTGTTCAAATATTGACATTTTATGACAATTTGTAGAGAAAATAACCCCTTGCGTGTATGCTATAGGAAAAATAAGGAATAACCAAGCATCATATGATTGAGACCTAAGAATGAAATTTTTAAAGGATTTTAAAATAATATTGACATAGTTTGATATAAAGTTTAGGGTAGGACAAAGAGTAAAATATTCCTTTAGTTTCCATATGAATAAGTTGTTTACTAGATTTAACTTAAGATCATTAAGATAAAATAAAATCTTTCCATTTTGCTGAGTAATTACTATCTATAAGGTGCAAAATAGTCTTAGTAACTGAAGAAAATAGAGTACATTTCTAAATTTGGAAATGCAATACCTCCATTATTCCAGCCATACATATGATATGACAAAGATATCTTTGGTTTAATTGGGTGCCAAAGAAATTTTTTAATCATAGTGTTAAACTTTCTGATTATTGTATAAGGCGGAGGGATGGAGATAGACTGAACTATATTTAAGATTTTTGGAAGAAGTATCATTTTTATAATGGTCTCTCTCGTGTGAGAATTTTATTTTGGACCATTTCTGTATTAGTCTGTCTATTTCTATTAAGCAGTTTTCAAAATTCAATTTTAGTATTTCTTTTATATTACTAGCTATTATCCCTAAATATTTTGTGTGTTGGGACTGAGATATATATCTTTCAGATTCATTTTGAATATTGTACTTTTTTGGGCCAGTTGACAGGATTTGTATTTTGTTATGGTTAAATTTAAGACCCGAGTTTTTCTGAAAGTAGTCTGTATCATCAAATAATTCCTGAATTGTTGGGTTTACACCTCCCAGAGTAATTAGAATGTCATCCACAAACAATTGAGTCTTTGAAGATTCATTGACTTGTATCGAAAACTTTAATATTATTATCTCCTCTAGTCAGATTTGCCCAAGGTTCCATAACTAAGTAAATAAAAGAGGGGATAAAGGACAGCCTTTGTTGGTCCCTTTACTTGTAGGTATAGAATGAGATATAATAGAATCAATTTTGACTTGAGCGTTAGAGCCTGTATATAACTGGTTGATGAGATTTATAAAATTATTTGAAAACTTAAGTTCCTTTAAGAGAGTGAAAAGGTAATCCCAACTGTGTCAAAAGCACAATTTATGTCTAAACTAACTATAGTTAAATTATATTTTAAGTTTTTAATTGATTCAATTAAAGTTGTTATTCTTTTAATATTACCAAACGTTCTATTCATTATGAAACCTGTTTGGTCTTCTACTAAGTTAGGAAGAAAATTTTTAAGCCTCTTTCCATATGTGGACATAAACATTTTATAATCCGTGTTTAATAACGATATAGGTCTATATGAATTATATTTAGTAGGGTCTTTTTCAGCCTTTAAAATGGGAGAGATAAATATATTCTTCCAGGACAGAGGGATGGTGGTATTATTTTGTAGTGTGTTAAACACTGAAAGTAATAATGTTAGAGCTTCCTTCAGTAAAATTTTGCATATTTCTGGAATAATACCATCATTACCGGGTGCTTTGTTTTAGTTGCCGCGGTGGTACGGCGGTAGCGTTGTTACCTCACAGCAAGAGGTTCTCCCGTTCGATTTTCGGCTTGGCTTGGGAGTGCCTTCTGTGTGGAGTCTGCATGTCCTCCCCGCGGCTGGGTAGCGTTCGAAAGACATGCGTGCATAAATGGGCGTGCCTTCGTTGAAGGTTGGGCGTCAAGCTGGCACCTCGGCGTTTTGTAAAAATCTACTGCCAATCATTAGTGGACCGGAGTTCCGCTGTGGCAACCCCTTACCGGGAAAAAGCTGAAAGACAAACAACAACAACCGGGTGCTTTGTTTTGTTTGCGTGTTTTAACTTATTCAATATCCTTTAAAGTAATTTGACTATCAAGTAGCTCGGTTTGTTCTGGTGTTAATTTTTTAATGTTTTTATTAATAAAAGCTTGAATATCTTTCTTTGGATTTATTAAAGCAGAAGTTTGATTCAGCTTAAGGAAATATTCTCTAAATTCATTTAAAATGTTATGTAAGTCAGATACTTTTTTTTTTCTTACGAGGTGAATATATTTCTTTAATATGATTACATTTATTTAATCTTTTTACTTTATTGACTGAGATATTCAAAGATCTGAGATTTATTGAAAAATTAATAAATTTAAAATTTTCAAGACTGATCATAGTTTTATGGTTTACAATTTCAAGATATTTCTTGTTTAGGGTTTTTATTTCCTCCAGTTTGGATTTGTCTGGTTGTTTTTTTGATAGATTAAGATTTAAAGTATCAAGCTTAGATTGTATCTCTTTTAAATCTTTATCCCATAAAAGTATTTTTTTTATACCAGTTAATTATTCTGCCATTCAAATAAGCCTTCATGGCATCCCAGATGTAATATTATTGGTGTTAAATCCCAAAAAATTATGAACTTCCTCTAATAGGAAGGTGTTAAAATCCTTTAATTTAGATATATGCTGGTATCCGTTTTATCTGAACATTGTAACAAGTATAAATATGTATATCAATGGTTATAGAGTTATGATCTGAAATGGGACAAGTAATAACTTTCACATTGCTTAGAGAATCATTTAAACCATTGGAGATAGATTGCCTATTCTTGAGAATGAGTTATGTCTGTGTGAAAAAAAGTATAACCTAATGATTTTGTGTCTGCATAATTATCAATGTCCTTCAATAAAAATTAATTTGTAAATTATTTTAGAAGTTTGGCTGAACTCAAAACTTTTCTGTTAACTTTAAAATAAGAGTCTGGACTATCTAAAATGCAGTTGAAGTTCCCAGCTAATATAATTTTACTTTTAGAGAATTTAATAATATGATCTATATGTTGCTGAGCTTTGACCAAAGCCAGGAATCCAGTGCATGTAATTAGAGTGAAGATTGTTATTAAACTCTATTACAATAGAAACTATCATACCTCTATAATTTTAGGTTCTGGTAATTTGTTATTCCAAAGTATTACAACACCTCTCTTTTTTTGAGAATGTTGAGAGCTATGGAGTATTGAGAAGGATTTAGATTCCAACTTGGAAACATCACCCAGTAACAAATGAGTTTCTTGCAGAAAGACTAATTGTGAGTTATTTAACTGGAGATATTTATTTAAAGATCTTGTCTTGTTAGGGTTATTCAAACTATATATGTTAAGGAAATACAATGCAAAAAAGTCATGTTATGTAAGAGTATTGATAAGAAGTATATATTGATAGGAACTTTCTGTAAACTTAGAACTATGAGGTAAAACTAGCAAAACGTTGGAAATTCAGCAGTCTGAAGTAGTTAACTTCATTTGATCATCAACCTGTGGGTACCGAAACCGATACGGATCCGAGCCGGCAGCGTACCAAGCTAAAGATCCGAGCCCAAAGCTCCTCCCCCGTACCCATACTACACTGCAACCTCCTTCCAATCCTCAGTTCTCATTTGCCGCGGCTTCGCCAACAAGGGATTCTTGAGCTCCAGGCAGATAAAGTTCATCAAACTTTCGATCTGTGTGGTTTGTGTGTGTGTTAAATTAGTTAATCCCTTTTTCCTCTTTAACCTCTGGTTTTGCGTACAAAAAAAAAATTAGTAGTAGAAAAGGAAAGTTTTATATCTTTCACCCAGTGTAGGCCTTCCCTTGGTGTGCGTGTGTGTGTTTGGCTAGTTAGTCCAGTTAGTTTAGATATGTCGGAGGCACAAAAAAACAACGTTTTCTAAGTGCACAGAGTGTGGCCATAAGCTGTCACCGGCCGATGGTCACACTGTGTAAGTGGTTTGTCTAGGGGTTCCACATCTCACATCGGGCTGCAAGATATGTGCAGCATTCAACCCCCGGGCTCTGCGGGATCGCAAGACCAAGCTGATTCTGGTGGGTCTTCTGCCAGCAGAATCAGCCACCTATTCTGCATCATCTTCTTCAGCCACGGCTGTGGCTGTTCAGGCTTCTGGCCCTCCTCCCCTGTCCGGGACTCCCACTCCCACTTCCAAACAGGGTGAGAGAGAGGCCAGGAAGGAGAAACACAAGGAAAAGGAGAAAGAGACAGGGAGAGAGGTCGCAAGAGATAAGCGGACTCGGATCCATCGCCGCGCCCCCCCCCCCCCCCGGGCTAAAGTGATCTCTACTCCAGAGAAAGTTGCTAGGCTGTCTTCCCATTGCCTCTGTTCTCCATGATTCTCCCTGGAGCCAGAGGAGGAGGCTCGGCCCGCTTCAAGGTCATCCTCGCATCGGCCCTCCTGGCCGGTGTCGGTGGCATCCTCTAGATCCACAATGAGCCTCCCAGAAGCTGACATGGACCAGCCACCAAAAAGGAACTGGCCCAGAAAAGTTCCTCGGTCCATCCTCCGGACAAGGAGTCTAGGGCGATGGATCGTCTTGGAAAGCGGATGTTTGCTTCAGCTATCTTTGCTATAATGGAGCTGAATTACATGACCCACGTAATTAGACTTCAGCGCGACCTTGTGAAAGAGTACGCAGAGTCTCCCCTGGAGTCCATTCCGGCCGAGGATAAATGGACATTCTCTGCTCGTATGGTCATTCTCAAGTCTGTTTCAAATACGTCCATGCTTCTACTCTCTCATGCCACCGAGGGAGCCCCTAGGGTGGATGGGTCCCGTATTGCCATGAGGTCTCATGCCTAGCTCCAGCTTTGCGATTTTTCGGAACCTTTCAAGGCATCCTTTGCGAATGCCCCTTTTGACGGTTCAACCCTGTTTGGGAAGACCGTCCGAGATACGCTAGTCCAGAGTGAGAGGGACAGGAAAACGCCGTCGGGATCCGCTTCTCCAACCCTCAAAAGTCCTTCTCCAGGAACCAGTGAGGGCAGAAGAAGTTGTGGTTCCGGAAGTCTCAGCAGTCCCGGAATGCTCCAGACTCCTCCTTCCCTAGAGGTAGAGAGGACAGGGTGGATGCCAGCCCAGAGGCAGAGGGGGACCAAAAAACTTCGGGTCACGGGCACCCTTTTCCGACCGACCCGTGCAGCAGCCTTGAGGGGTTGCCTGACTGCTCCTCTCTGGAGGCAGTCGGGGGGGGGGGCATTTTTCGAGGCATCTAGCCCAGTGGGAGTCCATCACATCAGATCGCTGGGTGCTTCAAATAATATCCAGAGGCTATTCTATTCCCTTCATAAACAGTCCCATATCCACAAGGCGCCTCCTGGGCGTCCCACCCGCTCAAAGGGAGGCGGCAGCTATGGAAATAAAAAAGCTGCTAGACAAAAGAGCAATCCAGCTAGTGCCCCCAGACCAATCCGGATCAGGCATCTGTTCCAGGTTATTTTTGGTGCCAAAAAAGACGGGGGACTTGAGGCCGATCCTCGACCTATTCACGATAAACCTGTCCATTGCCAAGGAGAAGTTCCAGATGGTCACTTTACAATCCATACTGCCATTCTTGCAGGAGGAAGACTGGATGTGCTCGATAGACCAAAAGGATACGTACTACCATATCCTGATGGACAGGCGATCCAGGAGGTTCCTCCACTTTTGGCTAAGAGCCAGTCACTACCAGTTCGGGGTCCTACCCTTCGGTCTCACCACAGCCCCCAAGGTGTTTACCAAGGTCATGGCAGTTGTAGCGGCCCACCTGAGGCTTCAGGGCATTCAGGTCTTCCCGTACCTGGACGACTGGCTCCTCACTGCTCCCATCAGGCATCAACTTGTGCTAGCCAGAAACTTCTTTCTTAAGTTGTCGAATCGGCTGAGTATCACAATAAACCTCAAGTCTTCTCTTCAACCTGTTCAAATTCTAGACTTCATAGGGGCAAGAATAGACTCTCTTCAGGCCAGGATATTTTTGACCCCAGACAGACTTCGGAGCCTGGCCCTTCATGTCTTTGCACTTCTTCAGATTCCTGCACCCCCAGCAGAGTTAGTCCTGAGACTCCTAGGGGTCCATGGCAGCAGCTGTAAATCTGGTTCCTTGTGCATGTCTGCATATGAGAGTGTTACAGTGGACGTTACAAGTTTAGTGGTCTCTACTGTATCAGTCTCTAGACTTTCCGATTCCTCTAAGCAAAGTGTGCAAAGCTTCTCTCATGTGGTAGCTTCAATCCCAGGATCTGCGAGAAGGACGCCCCTTTGTTACGCCTCTGCCCCAAGCCACGGTGACTACGGACACCTCCCGCTTAGGGCGGGGAGGGGCATTGCTCAGGTAGGATTGTCCAAGGCACGTGGAACCCAAGTGAGACCGTTCTCCATATCAGTGTTCTAGAGATGAGAGCAGTCCTTTTAGCGTTGCAGGCCCTTCATATCTCTCTTCCTCTGGGAACTATTGTGATCCAGTCAGACAATATGTCAGTGGTCTGATAACATCAACAAACAGGGGGGAACAAGGTCCTATCCACTTTGTTGAGAGGCTGTGAGAGTGTGGGAATGGGCGATCTCCACCAACCATTTTCTGATAGCAACGCACATCCCGGGTCGGTCCAACATTTTGGCAGACAAATTGAGCAAGACTGTCCTTTCGCCTTACGAGTTGTCTCTGAACCCTTATGTAGCAGAACAGATCTTCCTCAGGTGGGGTCAGCCTTGGTGCAATCTCTTCTCATCGCCGTCCAACATGAAGTGCAATGAGTTTTTTGCTCTGATTCCCCTGACGGGGGAAGTCCCCAGAGACACTCTTGTCCATGCTTGGCCACCTGGTCTTCTTTATGCCTATTCTCAGCTTCCTCTCATGACAAAATTCTTACAGAAAGCTTGTCGGTTGGGCAGCAGGGTTATCCTCATAACCCCATTCTGACCTTGTCAAGTTTGGTTCCCTTGCCTATGGTCTCATCTTCTAGCTCCGCCTTGGATTTTGGATCCCATTCCGGATCTCATTCGTTGTCCCTCAGGAATTCCTACTCCGAATCTGGACAGCCTCAAGCTCTCAGCTTGGTTGCTCCAGTTCCATTATTTGACAGGACTCCCGGTTTCTCTTCTTTAGTTAAATCCATTCTGGTAGCGGCACACAAGTCCTCTACCAGGAAAGTGTACAGTAGTTGATAGAAACGTTTTTCCATTTGGGCTTCTCAGAGAAATTTGGATCATTTTACCGCTCCAGTTCCAGCGGTGTTAGACTTTTTGTCTCATATTTTCCAGCAGGGGACCAGCTCTTCCACAGTGAAAGTCCAGCTGGGAGCTATGTCCCTTTTTATGTAAGGGAAAATTCAGATTCTTTAGCTGCTGCCAGAATTTGCAAGACCTTTATCAAGGGTACTTTTCTACTGAGATCTCCTATCAAATACCCTTCCCCTCTGTGGGATTTGACCTTGGTTCTTCAGGCCATAGTTACGGCCCCGTTTGAGCCCGCAGCATCAGTTGATTTGAAATTCTTGGCATGGAAGACAGCCTTCCTGATATTTATCACTTCAGCCAGGAGGGTGTCAGAACTTCAAGCCCTATGTATGAAACCCTCATACCTAGTTTTTCATAAGAATAGGGTGTTTCTCAGGACTAACCCGTCTTTTCTTCCTAAAGTTGCTTCGGAGTCTAACATTAATCAGTCTATTAATTTGCCTGTATTTTTCCCTAATTTTCAAAATAAAGGGGAATACAAACTTCATTTGCTGGATGTTCACAGGCAGTTATGTTTTTATTTACATAGGTCCAAACTTTCCGTAAATCTGATCAGCTTTTTGTTTACTTTGCTAAACCCTTTTTAGGTAAACCAGTTTCAAAGGTGACTCTCGCTAAATGGATTTCACTTTATATTTTACAAGCATATAAAGAACTTGGATTACCAGAACCAGAAGGGGTTCATGCTCATTCTACCTGTTCTAAGGCTACTTCTGCTGTATTCTAGTCTAGAGTTTCCCTGGATGACATTTGTTCAGCAGCTATCTGGGCTTCCTCTCACACTTTTATTACTCATTGTAAGCTAGATATGGTGTGTAGAGGAAGGGCTTCCTTTGGCTCTGCAGTGCTCCAGAATATCCTTCCTTAAGGGCCTCCCAAGATTTCGGGTAGCTGGGGACTCTGTCCCACAGGTTGATGATCAAATGAAGTTAACTACTTCAGATAAAGAAGTTATGTACGCACCATAATGTTCCATCTGAGTAGTTAGACTTCATTTGTCAGTAACCTTTCCTCCCTCCTCCCTCCTTCCCCCTGACCTTGGTGGTTTATTTCTATGTTTGGGCTCAATGTCCTGAGTCTGACGAGCCTGGTGTATGTGTTCGGGTCAGGTTTTCTTTTTTTGGTATCTTAGGTTGTAGTGTGTCACCCAGTAGGTGGCAAACTCGGTCTGAGGATTGGAAGGAGGTTGCAGTGTAGTATGGGTAAGGGGGAGGAGCTTGGAGCTCAGATCTTTAGCTTGGTATGCTGCTGGCTCGGATCCGTATCGGATCTGGAACCCACAGGTTGCTGACAAATGAAGTCTAACTACTCAGCTGGAACGTTTTGGTGAGTACATAACTTCTTTATATATGTAGTATGAAACAAAGATAAGATCTAAAATTGAAACATGAATATATAAATAATTTTCTATACTTGTTTTAGTGAACATCAAAAAGAAAACTAACAAAAAGTAGTAACAGTGCGTTATAACATTAAATCCCTCAAAAACCCACCTGGAGTTATAAACTCCTAATTTGAGTGACATTAATCACCCAAATTGACTAACCTACTAGCAGCAAGTTTATGTCAACCTCAACCTAAATGTAAACTATTTCATAATTAAAAGCATGGCTTGTGGATAATACTGTCTATGTTATGTAAGGGAAGAAGTTCTCAAATAATCTATGCTTATCTGACAAGTAGGCAAGATAGCTTAAATTGAATTGTAACAAAAAGTAGCATGCTGTAAGGTAACAAAAACTGATATTATAAATTAGTAGTACTGTTAGATTGAGAAATTAAATTAGTTGCAGTAAAGATTTCTATAACTAAAGTTATCAAAAGTTTGTAAGAGTTAATACATAGTTATGTACTGTGTTAAGTGAAAATATAATCAGGAATTTAAAATTATTATTTTTTTAAAACTGTAGAGCTATGTTATTACCAAAATAATAGATCTATATTAGATCAACGCACTGCAAGAATAATTCATATTATATAGGAAGTAGTATAACAAAGTTACTTGGAAGCAAGAGTGTAAGTGCATAAATATATATCTCCATATTTCCCCTTAGATTATTTTATTATAACCATGATATATAGCAAACCAATCACTTGTAAGATATAACATAAATTTAACAGAGGATATATCCAATAAAGGCAAACCAAAACCTATTTAACGTAAAAAAAAGTATGACTATAAGTCTAGAAAGAGTAAAATAATTACTGTTTTACAAGCTTTTAACCAGAAATATACCCTCCTTAAATGTACAGTAGGAAAGAACCAAATCTATTTATTAAGCTTACATAAGTGTTAAAATACAGATAACAAAAGTAGCACTATATTAAATGTTTAAAAAAAATTAAGTTTGTACTGCTACTTTATACCTTGTAATAAGATTGCAGCAAATTTGCTTTAAATGAAATAATAATGATTGATGCATGACATAATGAGACCTTTCTCTTTTGCTTTCTACCAAGGAGAAAAAGAAAGCCTCTCAGCTCAGAAGGAGAATCCCAGACAAATTTAAAACACATATAAATAGAGTTGCCATCCTATCATATTCTCAGAGAGGGGCATTTTCAGTACAGATGTCTGATTATGCTAGGTGAAACATATCTATGACTAGTACAAAGGATAGAAGTTTACTTTTTTTGCCTAAATAACCTCACATTCTTGTAACATTTTAGTTGCTAATTCTGTTTCATACAGCACATAAAAGTCTCTGATACAGAATAACTGTTTTATGCATGTTATAAACAAATGTAAGCAATAATCTTGTCCCAAAATCTCAGGGCACTAAGTTTTCCAAAGATTTATAGGACATAACTGCCCACAAGGAGACTCTTTCGCAAAGTGGAACAGGCGGCAACCCTATGTATAATCATTCTGCTAAAGAGAAGATTCTTGTTGCTTTAGAATTACAATAATACAACCTCTCTCTACCCACTAATTAAATAAATATATCAATTACTTTTTATATTATAAAAGGAAGCTTGCATATGTCAAAGATTTAGTTGCTTATTTAGAAATGTTTTGCCTTATTTAAACTGCAAGAACTGTTTAAAATATGTTGCATAGCTCAAACAATACAGGGAAAGAAAAAAAAGAAAACGGTTACTTCCTTTTAACAATGGCCATCAGGCTGAAAGTGACATCATACAGCTCATCAGAGAAGCTCAGTTGTGCGTATGGTCTTGTCTTCAGGCTGCAGGAAAAGCTAGCACCCTCCAAATCTTCGGCGGGAAGCAACAGTTATTTCAGACAACATCCAAAGATATCATGAGTCTCGAGAGGTTCACGGGACACTCCAGCAACCCTTAATTTCCTCACTGCGAAAAAGCAGGAGAGAGAGGTGAAAAAAGAAAAAGCAAAAAAAAAAAAAGGGAGATACAACTCACGGATCTACCGTGCTCCAACATTAATTCAAGTCCACAACCACCAACTAATAGGGCTTAAGCAAACAAAGGGAGTACTACAATAAAAGTGTCAAACAAAGCCACTAAGCCCAAACCAACAAAACACAAAAAGAAATTATAACGGCAAAGGTAACAATCACCCAAAACATAATCAAATACAGGCATTCAACAGCCCCACACAGAAATGAGCAATGAATCAAGAAACATAACTACAAATCAATGTAAAGAATTAACAGCCAGATAACTTTTTCTGAATGCCAGCAACTTCTCAAAAAAATGTACCAAAGCTAAATCATAGGCTGTGAAGAGAGAGGACAAATGAAATATGAATATTAAAACGTTTACATATGTATCAGATTAATGAAATAAGGGAAGGGACTGTAATCAGAACACCTACCATAGAATCCCAGTTATATGCAGCTACTTAGTATCAGTAAACAAAAACAAATTAAGTAATGCAGTCTGTGTGTTCAAAGGCACAATTGAGCAGGGGATAATAAGCAGATATGTTTTCTCTTAAACGGAGTATATTTTAAAAAAACTAAAAATATAATATATACTATAAATATACAAGAAATAACTATAACACAAAGAACTAAAGGTTATTAATAGAGATAAATGATAAAGCAAAAAACTAAAGGCAATTGTGAAAATCTAATAAACTGTTCAGTAAGAAACATAAGCCAAAAACACAATATAATAAAGAATACAACACCACTCACCTGTTGATCCATTTTCATTTTCCCAGACCACTGGGTCACAAGAAAACATTCCTTTGTAAGGAAAAAGAAAATAAAAACCATGAAGTAACAAGGTTATTTTTTTTAAGTTTCTTCTTGTGATCAACATTTTTTCAGGTTTCATTTTTAGCAATTATTTTGAGACTGGAGCTAGCCCAGTCCATGTCATCTATTTTTTCCAAAATTTTGTTAGATTTAATATACTTAAGAGCTGCATCCATTTTTTCAAAAATCTTAGGACCATCTGCAAGGAAGATTCTCAGCCTAGCAGTGGAAAAGCAGGTGGGGTTTTATTTGTACTTTTTTTAGTTTTTTGAGTAAAGGTAAGAATTGTTTCCTTTTAGTTATGGCAAGTGTAGAATAGTCATTGTCAAAATTAATGGTGTTATTTTAATATTATTTCTTTATCATGGGATGATAGAAATTTGACAATGACAGATTTTGTGGAATTACTTCTGACAGATTTGGATGTAGATAAAGATGTGAGCTCTTTCTATACCAAAAGAAAGTGCTTTAAGAAGCTGTAAAATATCTGGTAGTCATGAGGTTAAAAGTTTCTCCAAGTTGTTTTCTTCTAGGTTGTCTGGCAGCCCAAAAATCCTTATGTTATTTCTTCGAGATCTATTCTCAAGATCATCTATCTTAGTTTGAAGCAGGTATTTTGCTTCAGAAGGAATTCTAAGTTATGTTCATTTTGTTGTATTCTGCTGTCCATGTCATTTAAAGATGTTTCAATACCTGTAATTTGTTTCTTCTGCTGCTTAAGGTCTTGATGTAAAGTCTTTGTTTGTTGAGAAGTATTTTCTTTAAAAACATCAATCTTCACATCCATTCTGTCAGTTTTTGTGGATAAATCCTGAATAGTAGTAAAGAGTTTGAAACTCTCTTTTTTATTGCTGAGTCCTGATGAGAGGATTTTGTAAAGCTCATGTTGAATCCAGATGCCAGAAACTTCACTTATTTTTTTGACAAGAAAAGTTAAAAAAAAACTTAAAAAAATATTTTAATACTAACTTAGAAGACTATTAAAAGAAACTAAATACATAAAAAAATGTATTTAAGTCAGTTTTAAATAAAAATTCCTGTCATAAAAGAAATAAGGCAGAGCTGAAAGAAAGTGCTGCTACTCAAGGCACATCCTTGGCCACGCCCCCAGTACGACTCTCTTGAGCTTCTCCAGGCCCAAATAACTATAGGCAAAATACCCTACCACATCATCGCTAGCTACAAAACTCCCACCATGAACCAGAAGAAGCACACTGCCTACCTGGACTTGCTAGAATCACTCAGTATACAGCCAAACACCTTGGTCATGGGGAATTTCAAATATCCTTCCATCAATAGGGCAACTTACAGAAGCACAAGCATGATCGCTCTGAGATTCCTGGATTTTGTTAATTCAGATGCCCTGGAACAGTTGGTCTGCACCCCCACAAGGGGCTCAAATGTCCTAGACCTAGTGCTCACCAACATGGGGGGGGTCACTGCAATCACCCCCTGGATTTTGCACTCCCTGGTACAATCAGACCATGAATCAGTCTTGAAGTAAAGATGAGGTTCGACACCACCACAGGAACAAAGAAAAACTGAAAAATTTCTCCAAAGCAAATAGTTGCCTAAGCGATGGTATAAAAAGTTTCAAAGCTCCTGCTAACGCAGCCAGCAATGACTCCTGTGCAGAAGAGCACACAGATGCCCTTTGTAGCCACATAAACAAATGTATTGACTTAGCTGTACCTGACGGGACTAAAACAAGGTCCTCCGGAAAAAAACAAGCCACTCTGGTGGACTGCAAGTATAAATAAGTTATATAACAAAAGAAAGAAACTGATATCTAAGAACAAGAGAGAACTTACTTGACAGATGAAGAACACCTTCCACAGCTTGGACATGTAAGTCTGGTATCTTGTAAAGTCCTCTAAAGCTAGTTGAGACTAAATTATCATCCCTAGCTAAAGACAACCATAAGCCATTCTTTAACTATGTCTGAAACCTAAAATGGATTGCCCAGCTGTATGCCGAACTTGTAGTGGATGGTACCACTCACATTGAACCTGAGGAATGTGCCAATTCTGTCAGCTAGCAGGCTGGCAATAACTTCACCCCTCTGTCCCCACCAGCCATACCCTAAAGCATTCCTAACACCAGTTCTCTTTCGAGTATCTCCAAAGAACAGGCCGTACAAGTGCTCTCCAAGGCCAAAAACACAACCTCTATGGGACCAGATAACATCCCAGGTTGCTTACGAAACGATCTCTTAAGATCTAGTGGAACCATTTGGCACTCTCTAACCTTAGCCTGAGCACTGGCTTTGTTCCAGCAGAGTGGAAAACAGCAACAGTAATCCCCTTGCACAAAAGAGGTCCATCACCCAACCCAAGAAATTATCGACCCATAAGCCTAACCAGACTTGTCTGAAAGGCCATGGAAAGAATCATCATGGACCTTATCAACAAGGGCACAGGCAGTCTTCAAACTTTTGACCTGACCCAGCTTGATTTCGTCAAGGGTTGTTTTTGCTTATTAAACCTGGTAGACTTCTTTGAGAATGTCACCAAAGCCCTGGAAGAGGGCAAAGCAGTACATAGAGCTGTATTGATTTAGCCAAGGCTTTTGACACAACCCCTCACTCAGGGATCATTGAGAAACTCTCCCAGCTGGGGATTAACCCTTACGTCACTAGATGGGTAGCCAGATGGCTCACCGACAAAAAGCACATGGTCAAAGTTAGGGAGTCCACCTCCCTCAGTAGAACATTTACCAGTGGGGGTACCACAAGGATCTGTGGTGGGCCGTCTGCTGTTTGGAATCTATTTCTCAGAGGTCCAAGTGCGAGTAGATGGCCTGTGGCTTACCAAGTTTGCAGATGACAACGATGTAAACATATTACAGAAGGGGCAGACACCATACAAATGATTGGTGCCAAAGTCACAGGCTATAACTTAACACAAAAAATGCCTCATTATTCCCTTTGGCAAAGAAGTAGCCCCTTTAATTATGATATAGATAGCACCCATCTAAGCTCAAATCCAGTGATGCGAGACTTGGGAACACAGGCTGATAGCAATCTAAACTTCGATCACCATGTGTCCATAGTTAGAACCAGAAAAAACAGAAGGATGCTCCGTTTAAGCTCACTCAACAAAGTCACAACTGAAAACAAAAAGATAAGCGATGCACCACACCGTAGAGCTTATCTTAGCGATTTATTCAAAGCTGCAATGCGACAAAAACAACAAACATAGACAAAAGGACGAGCGTGGATCTGAAGAAGGCTTTAATAGCTGAAAGCGCTTGCCCTTTTGTCTATTTGTTTGTTGTTTTTGTCGCATTGCAGTTTTGAATAAATCGCTAAGATAAGCTCTACGGTGTGGTGCATCGCTTATCTTTTTGTTTTCAGATGTGTCCATAGTTGTAAGGAAAGCTTTCTACATTGCCCATCTCATAAATAAGGGCATTGCATCCAAGACTGAGGAAGTTACAACTCTGCTGTACTCAACCCTTATCAGACTAATTGAGTACAATGCTGCTTTTTTTATGTATCTCACCAGACACCGGCAGCAACTGGAGAGATCACAGATGTTTCTAACCAAGATAATCCAGGGCCTCCAAAACATGACTTACAGGAAAAGACTGCATGCTCTGTCACTGTGCTTTGTCATACAGGCTGCTTAGAGGTGACCTGTGCCTGGCCTACAGAGCAGTCTCTGATGCTGCCCTAATGGGGATGCTGCACATCTGCAAATCAAATGGGCCAAGTCACTCACTCCTGGTATCTCAGCGTAGCCTGTGACATTAACAAAACATGTTGGAGAGACAGGTACATCTCCCAGAGATTGCCACTCCTTTGGAATAAGCTCCCACTTCACGTGAAGCAGAGTTCCTCAATTTGCCAGTTGGATGGGTGGCTGTAAATTCACCTGGGGGTGACACCTGTTGTCCCTCATGGACAGGGGTAGTCGGTGCTGATCATAGAATCGCTCTCAAACAATGACCATCTAACTGTGGTCAGTTAGGGTACTTAGGTTTCTTACATGGCTATCCTTGTAAAGGCCCTAGGGCCATTAGCCTAGTAACCTGCTAAGAACGTATGAACAGAAAGTAGAAAGGGTTGTCGCCAAGCATAGGGAGCCTATAACAAGGAAGATAAGAGATCCTATACAGGTACTAAAAATATTTTAGGAAATGTTATGAAAATCTGTATAAAGCAGAGAGGTAGATGAGGCTCAGTTACTAACAGGATGGGAGGAGATGACATAAAAATAAGTGATGTTTGACCAATCTTCAGGAAAGTCCCTTGGAATAGATGGCATTACTGTGGAAGTTTGGAAGCTAGGAGGGAGAAAAACTAGTAAAGACATGGAATGTTATGCTTAACAGTATTTTAAGAGGAGGAGATGCACCAGCATCCTGGGAGAAAGTGGTAGTGGCCGCAATACCTAGCGAGGGTAAAGACCTTTCAAATCCAGCTTCATACAGGCTCATTTAAATCCTAAAAGTACATTCAGACCAAAAAAAGAACCAGCACAAAGTGTGGATTTGACAGTTTAATATGCCAAGAAATATAGTAACATAGGTGGGGGAAAAACATCCCAGCACCTAAACCAGACTGACTTTGCTGACTTTCCATTTCAATCCTAAACCATGACTATAAAGTGTTTGTCTGTAGCGGCTAAAGGAATGGCAAAGGTGATCCCAGAATTGATAAATATGGATTTGCATAGTTTTGTAGAGAGAGGCAAACATTTAACAACATTAACAGAATAATGATACAGAGTGAATCAGAATGTAGGAAAATACCAGTGTTGTTAGTGGGTCTTGATGCACAGAAAGCATTTGATAGAGTAAGCTGGGAGTTTGAGGAAGGCAATGGAAGCATTTGCATTCCATGATAAAATTATAAGGTTGGTTAGGAGGATATATGAGGGATCGGAAGTGAAAATTAAAGTGGGTGTTTGTACCGCGCTAATAATTTCTTTTTGAGCAGAGGAACCGGGCAGGGGTGTCCTCTTTCCCTTTTGTTTGCGTTATATTTAGAACCATTGGCATAGAAAATAAGAGGCTCAGAAATTCAAGGATATAGTTGATATGTTAGTCAAGAAAAGCTGGCTGTACTTGCAGATAATAATGTTTTATACCTGATAAAACCAGAAAAGGACATTTCAGTGTTGAGGAACATTTTGAGATGGTTTCAAATCTTTTCATGATACAAAATTAATGAAGGTAAAAAAGGCAATAGCTGTGTAAACTATGTACCCACACATGAATTGGTTCAGCAATATCCATATGTATGGAGGCATGATAAAATAAAGTACTTAGGATTCAGGTGTGGCAGCTAAGGATATGTGGGAAGAGACTTAAAAGATAGTACAAAAACTGAGAAATTGGAAGCTCTGTTACATGGATATGGTGATATGGATAGCAAGTACAAGCTGTTAGAATGTTTTTAGTCTGTTTGGTTTTATACACAGGTCAGGCATACTTTTATCAACCTGAGGAGAAGTTGTGGATAGCAATTAATAAAGAGCTGAAGGATTTTATCTGGGAGGGGAAGATGGCAAAAGTCAAGTGGGATAAGCTGATTCTTCCCATAGAACAAGAACAAGGTGGTTTGGGACTACCCGATTTGATGTGTTATTTCAGATCTACACAGTTAAGGCTTCTATACGTAGCATAAGTAGAAACCTATAATTCATAGTGGAAAAGGATGGCGATGAAACGGGGGGAAGCTCAAGAAACGAGGAGAGACTGTGATTTTGGATGCAGATCCTTAAGGAAAATAATAGCCATACAGATTATATTCATAAAATAGAGTATTCTAAGAACTAAGCCAACACAGGAATGGAGAAAGGAGATTCTGCCAATAGGGATGACTGCAAATAGAGATACAGAGATTAGGCAAGAGGGGCTGCAATTTATTGGAGAAAACTGGCAAATGAACCAAGGTACTGGGAGCAAATAATTAGATAAGGAAAGGTAATACAGCGGAAAGAGGCCAAGAATTTATTCGGACTGCAGGCAAGAGATTGCCTTCCTTACCGAGGATTGATATGCAAGTACAGACAAAGAGAAAGACCAGCACTGGCAGAGTTTTTAGTAGAATGTAGAACAGAAGCTGTTGTTAAAAGAAAAGGAATAATTAGTAGAGCATACAAAGTATTGCATAACTATTAAGAATCAGTCAGAGGTTAGAAGGGATTGGGAAGAGAGACTGGATAAGCAATTTACAAAGAAACAATAGAGGGATGTATGTATGTCTCTCAAGTATGCAACAAAGTCTAGTAGATTTAGGATCTATGCTTGGAAGTGTTTACAAAGTTATTTTTATACCCTGAGTAGACTCCGCAAATAATTTTTCCTCAGGTAGATTGGAAATGTTGGAGGTGTGATGGGGAAGAAAAAAGTAATCAGGAATATATTTTCTGCAAGTGTAATGAGCTGGCAGACTTTAAAGATTCCCTGCAATAAATTGGTGCAACTAAGGAAAGGGCATTTTTTTAAGCTATGATACATAATCAGAATTGCCTAGAAATAGTAGGGCCTTGCTAAGTCTAATTATGGTGGCTGCTAAAAAAGCTATTACTAAAAAATGGAAAATAATGTCTAAACCAACTGTACTAGAAGTAGTGACTATAGTAACAGAGATAAAACATATGGAGTTTGGATCTTTAGAATACTAGAAATTATTTAGAAAAAATAGGAATTGTGGGAACAATACATGCAGAGAAGAAAAGAGGTTTTAAAATATGGCAGGATTTGAATGAGCTGTGTAATGTTTGACTGGCGATGACAGTATAGATTATAAGTGATGTATAATGTTTGCAACTAAAATGGTCAGTTTGGTTTGTGATGTATAATGTTTGCAACCAGAATTATATAATATGGTTTGTTTTCATTTATGTAAATGTATGATTGCCTGTGTCGCACATGATAATTTAATAAAGAATTTTTTGTTTAAAAAAAATGACCAAGTGCAACAGGTATTATGCTTTAGTACCTCCTTTAGGGGCAGTCATCCAGGGAGGCTTTTCTATATGCTTGGCCACAGGGTGTCTTAAATGCTTACCCACAAACCTCTTTGATCATAAAGTTTCTTCCGAAGGCTGCCCACTGCAGAACAACTAATCCCTGTAGCCCCTTTTTGGCTTGGTTTGGTTCCCCTTTCTTTGGCCTCTTTTAAAGCACCCTCCTTGAGTGCTGGATCCACTTCCAGATCTTATCTCCCATCTAGACATTCTGGATCTGCCTAGCCTCTATACTTTAAAGTTAATGGCATGTTTCCTCCATTTAGCCTTATGGCTAGGAATCCCAAGCATTCCAGCAGTGTGGTGCATATCTTGTTCTCCTCCCAAAAGATGTCTATGTGGAAAGTGTACACTAGCAAGTGGAAGTGTGACTGTCTGGGTTTTAATCCCTTTACAGCCCCCTTGGAGGCAGTCCTTGGATTGAGGGTTTAATGCTGGTTCGTTTTTTCTACGATTAAAGTGTAGTTTGCAGCTATTTCCAGTTTTCACATCATTGGGGATACTGTACCTTTCGCTGCTGATTTTGAAGGACTTTTTTGGGTACTTTTCTGCTATGTCCTGCTCTTTGGGGACCCTGTTCCACTTTGGGATTTGCTTTTGATGTTACATGTGCTGGTGGATCACCTATTTGAACCCACTGCTACCACTTTTCGCAGCGGTCACTTCTGCAAGATGTGCATCGGAGTTGCAGAGCCTCTCTTCTGTCCCACCATATTTGGTTTTCCATAAGGATAGTATCTATCTGTATAGATCCCTCCTTTCACTCCAAAGTGGCTACTGAGAATAATTTGAATCAAGCCATGCACCTTCTATGTTTTTTCCCTGATTTCTCCAACAAAGGTGAATATTTGTTGCATTGCCTTGAATTATGTAGACAATTGAGATTATCTGGAGAGAACAGAATCTTTCAGGAAGTCTAAATAATTGTCTCCTTTTCCCAAATCTCTATTAGGTCAGCCTGTTTCGAAGGTTAAGCTGTCCAAATGGTTTACAGATTGCATTGTTTTTGCATACAGTTTGAAGGGAAAGTCCTTGCATCACAAACCTAAAGGTCATTCTACCAAAGCAATGGCTACGTCTACTGCCTTTTTCTGTAGAGCCTTGGGCAATTTGTGTGCTGCTGATACGTGGGTGGGCTCCCATACCTTTGTGCCCCACTGCAGCCTGGTCATTCAGTTAAGATCCAGGACTTTGTTTGGTTCCACCGTATTGGGGAATATTCCTCCTTAGAATCTCCCAGGATATTCCATGGCTGGGGACTGTCCCACAGGTTGAATCCAGGTTGAAAAGACACAATCAGATTGGTTACATGCATCTTACCTACAGTGTTTTTGGTTCTTACAATGTAATAATATGTGTTTGTGTACATGTGTGTATGCAGTGTATGTATTCATATATATAAATATAAAAATGCACATATAGATACATATATAATCACAAATATATGTAATTGATTTGTTGTGTTTGGTAACCTAGTGAGTCTTTTGGGCAAAAATCCCCTTTTAAATGGAGGCCGGTAGAGAAAAGTTCCATACAGTACATAAATAGTAGTACAGTTAAAAGTATGCACAAGAAACTGTACGATAATAAAACAGTATAAAAAATACAGTACTAATAATGTGCTAGTATAGTCAAGAGTAAGCAGTACACAAAATAAGCATAAAACAGAAATAGTAAATCGGTGGTGCAGTGATGACAGTATGTATTCGACATGTATGATTTTGAGAATAAAATAACTGCGCGCGTATGTGTGTGTGTATATGCATATATATATATATATATATATATATATATATATAAAATACAGACATCAACAATTCATGAAGGGTTGATAGTTTAGTGTTCTAGCAGTTTAGCTGCTGAAAATAGGAAGGTGCAAAAAAACTGGTGAAAATGTATTGCCTTGACTGAGAGTAAATTGAGTTAGGTTGATGTGTATAAAGTGAGTTACAGGTTACCAGGAAAGATTTCCGTGTGTATGCATACATGCGCGCACACATGCGTGCATGCGTGTCTGGGGGAGGAGGAGGAGAAGAGGGAGCAGCATTTTAGCATAGCCAGTCAACCTAAGCATTCAACCTAAGCATTTGGAAGATGGTAAAACCAGCCCTTGACCCTGAAACTGAGAGGCAGAGGTCTTGGCAGTGAACCACCAAATAATAAAGCAGCCAGACTTGGGACATCTAAAAGCTTGACAGAGAGAAGAATTAAAAATAGAAGTGTAGTTGAAAATTAAAATGGGGTCTGCTAAGGGAAAAGAAAGTTCCAGATTTCTTAAAATGGCAGAAGAAAAGAGACAAATGACTTGAAAAAACAGGTCTAACAAAGGCTGTGAATGTTAAGCCAGAGAAACTTAATTTCTCTTCAAGTGATCTGAAGAAGCAAATGATCTTTCAGCCGCTCCCACAGTGGGTTTTCAGAGCTGTGTAAAAGGGAGTTTCCTGTGTTGACTTAGGATACCTTTAAATTCAAGCAAGTAATGTCATTCCCTTCTCTAAATCTTCAAAAAAGCAGCCATTCATGTTTAGTAACTTCAGCTGCCCCCAATAAAATATTGGTGTATTATTGTTGACATTCCCAAGAAACTTCATTGAAGGCCTTCCATATAATGGTTTCTTTTCCTCTGTCATCATATTACAAACTGTTTGCAAAGTAGTAATTTAAATTTGTACAAGGACTGGAGCTTTCACAGCAACCTGCAATTACTCTCCATACATGGCCAACATTAGATGTTGATCATATAGATCATGGTTTTGCAAATCCGTACTACTGGGACTTCAGACACTGAAGCTTTATCAGGCTTTACTTCCAGAGCTTAACAGCATTATCCCTCCAGTCAAGACAGACATATGTCCTTTAGGGACATGAGTACATTCTCTTTATAAAGCTGTGGTCTCCCTGCCCCATTTTAGTTTTTTTTTTGTCACGTTTTGCAGTGCATATACTATTAAGTAGCAGTCATAGTCTGACATTGTTCAGCCTGCTCAAGAGCTCAGCCCAGGTAAATGCTGCACTGGAGAACATTTCTGGTTACTTTTTTAGGGTTTAGTTGTTTAGCTAAGTCATGTGTTGTTTCATGAGATTGGATAACACTTTTTTTTCTAGAGTACTTCTACAAGAGACTGAAAGCTATGAAAACCTTTACTAGTATTCTCAGCAGTAGGGAAAAAGACAGGAGAAAGTCAAGGACAGACCAGATGTAGATGTAGAAGGTTATAGTGCATTTAATTGTTATGTAATTGTATTGCTAAACTGTTTATATTTGACTCACTTGTATGGAAAGCACATTTTCCTTGTTTTCTGTTCATTGTGCAGTATTTCAAGTCTAAAGGTTGCGCCACATTTATCGAGGTGGCATAAGAATGTCTGGGGTGCCCAATCCCTGAACTGTGTGTTTTTATCTTTGCCGGGGGGGGGTGCACATTGGGCATATCTTTAATTGTTAAAACACAAGCTGAATCATACTGCATACAACATTAGTTTTTAAACATTTGTACCTTTCCCCATTGGGGACAACTTAAAACATTGGATCAGACAAAATGAAAAAAAAAAAAAAAGCTCGTGAAATGCTTTTCAGGATGTTAAGATAAGTAAGCAAGTGTAGATCTGAAATGGTCTAGTTCACTGGTTTATCATCCTCAGCTACCAGTTCTCGAATTCCAGCTTTGTTCTGCACCAGTAAAACTGTCTCAAGCTTTAACTCCTCCTCTCTACCCATAGGCCCATGTGTGTCACCATTTTCGTCTTTTTTTTTTTTTTTTTTTTTTTAATGCTGACTTCACTCACAGGATAAAATAGCACTAAGTTATTTTGGATTTTTATAGCATTTGCCCAAATTTGATTAAGCTGTTTTTGGATTGGTTTAGTTATATTCTAGTATTCTCTTGGACTTCCATAGGCAACTTGGCAAAAACTTTGACTTTATTTTTTTCACCTTTTTCCATCTGTCCTTGGGGTTGCATTCTCACTCCCTTTTCCAACCCTACAAACTGGTTAGAATTGGTGTGTTGTGCTTCTGAAAATGTGATGGTGGTGGCTTGCTGCCGAGTAGTGGTGTGTGCAGAAATTATTGATTTAGTTGACTGCTTATTTTTCCTGTAATTTAGATTGTGACTGCACCGGTGATCCTTCCACTCAAGCATTGCTGTGAAAGTGAGTTTCTCGCACAGATGTTTTTTTTTTCCTTTAAAAAAATCTGGTATGTTAATATACTGCATTTTATTGTACACTGTATCTACAGAGTATATATATATGTATATATGCGGATTTTTTAATGTTTCCCTTTAGCCTGCAATAAATGATTAACCCCTCACCAAATGTAAGTAATTAAGTAAGTCTAGTAATGAGTTTTTTCTTTCTTTGTTACAGATGTTAAAGTGCATAGAATTGGATGAGAAACTTAAAGCAATGGATCAAGAGATTATGGTTAACCCTCAGTTTGTACAGAAGGTAAGGTGCTACTTAACCAACTTTGTAGTCATTCTGAGGTATACAACAGAAAAAACTTGTGGGGCACTCCAAAGGCAAGTCATTAATATCTGCTAACTAGAACCACATAATATGACTGGTTAACCAGCAGCGTGTATTAAAGGAACTCACCTTTGAGTAGTTAAGTGGATTTATGAATTATTTACATTGTCAAAGCTTTTAAAATTGTCAGCGATTATTAGCAAAAAGTTACATTAAAAATAAATCTATGCATTGCACATGTGAAAGACCAAGCACTATTTTTTCACTTTGCAAAAAGCAATTTTCTCCTTTTCCAAAATGGAAATTAATTATTTTATGTACATAACCTTGTCAGTTTGCTTTCATAATTACATGGGTAAGCCATTTTGACAGTTGCTTTGCATTTTCATCCATTCACTGTGTAGTTAAGTTTTGGCAGTTCAGCTGATAATTAATAGGTGAATAACAAGGACCTAACACAGCTTTCGGGTGTGCCACAGGAAAATGGGATGTCTGATTTATTTGTGCCAGAATTACCAAAAACATTCTGCTATGTAGGTGGGTGGTGAATGAAAAAAACATCATCAGAAAACCCATTAAGACAAAAATGTTTTTAAAAGTAAACTTTGACTACTTGTTTGAAATGCTCTTAAAGTCAGTGAATAAGGCTACCAAGAAGCTTTTTCCTCAGTGGAGTATACTTTATCAGAAGGAGTAAGTAGTCACAATAGTTCCCCTACAGAGGAGGGTGGACCCAGGTAACTACAAATTTATCATTCCTATCCGTATTGCATTCAGAATAATGCAGTGCAGTTTTATAAGCTCATAATAAGACCTTAATTAAGCTTTGTGAAGGTTAGGTCCTGTCTACTGAATCTGGTGGACATTTTTAAGAGGGTAACTGAAGCATAGATAATAGCCAGTCGACACACAGGCTACCTTGACCTGACCTTGGCCTTTGACACCATCTTGCACTCAGGCATCATAAACAAGCTTTCCCAATTAAATGTCATTCTCTTTGTAACCAGCTGGATCACTGACTGGATCACAGAAAGAACCCATACGGTGAGCATTGGTGGCATACTTTTCTCCAAAAAGCATATCACAGTTGGAGTACCACAGGGTTCCCTGCTCGATCCACTTCTATTTGGATTATACTTAGTAGATGTCAAGGCTGATATTTTTGGTCTCCAAGTTTGCTGGCAATTGCAAAGTCTGTTCTGGCATTAACACTCCACCTGATACTCATATCCTGCGAGAAGGTCCTAGCAAGAAGCTCCTAGCAACATTAATTCCTGGTGTCAAGACTATGGAAAGAAAAGGTTACAGTTATCTTTGTATGATCTACAAATGAAAACAAGGTACATAGTGAAGAAGAAAGCAGGAAAATTAAAGCAGAGACTTTTGAAAATGGCATATGTGATAAATGACTTTATTATAATAAGTAAATGTTCAATGACACATAAAAGTTGAACTCAGAACAGGTATAACTAATTCATATACGTGTCTGACATATATTGATATGTGAACAAAACAGGTGTTTAGAAATACAGTATCTCATTGTAATAGACATAAATAATGTAGCCAAAAGGAAAGGTAAAAGGGGAGAAAGAAGAGGAAAAGAAGAAAGGAAAATAAAGGGAGTCTAAAATACTCCACACAGAAAATAAAATAGAATTGATTTACTATCAGACTAAGGGATATTAATGTAACCATTATTAAACTAAGTTGATAAATAATTATATTAAATTATTTTGATTATTTGCAGTTGTCATAAAAGTTTGTCAGGACATTATAACCTAGTTACAATAGATTAGGGTAAGATAAGAGACGTTGAAAGTTTAGATAACCTATCTAAACCTATAGATAGATTAGGAATTTTGTATCCATATATTATAGGGTTGTAAATATGATCTGATTTCATTTTCATTCATTCCTCATCTGATGGGTTTGGATCCAAGACTCTGATCCGACTTGGATGCTTCTACCAAATCATCGGATCATAGAACTCTCAAGCTCCTCCCTTTATCCATAATGCCCCACCAACCTAACATACCTCAGATCTCATTTGCTACCAGTGGTATCAAGTGCGGATTCCTAGCTCTGCAGCAATTTTTTTTTGAGTGGTCTTTGGATTTTTTTCCTTATTGTTGGTGTTTGAGTTAATTAATTTTAATGTATTGCCTTTCTTCCTCACTCCATCCCGTATTGTAGCAAATTCCCTTTCCCTTTTCATGTCAGTTACCATTTCAGTACTTCTCTTGTTACTATTGCTGGTATCCTTTTGTACTCCGAGTACTTTGTATGCCATTGTAGGTAGTTTTTCCTTTTTCTTCCTTTACCTTTCCTTGAAAAAAAAATTGGTTTGTATAGGTAGGTTGTTTTCTTGTAGCTTTTGCTAGGGTGATGTTTGTCTTCAGCTGTGTGTTGTTGGTAGCAGTTTTAAGGTGTTGGACAAATCCTCTGCCTTATACCCATAGGAAATGCACGTTTTAAACCCAGATATATTACTGTCTGTTGCAAGTAGAAACTGGACAGACATTTGTTAAAATCACCAGACTTTGTAGTCTTCAAAAATAAATCACTTTGCCTCTCGCCTAAATTTTTACCTTCTGTTTTGCTGCAGATAGCCACATCATTGCCTTGGCAACCAATGGCCCTTTCTGTCTGCTGAAATCAAGGCCACCTTTATGCATTTCCTCCAGCATCATTAATCAGAAAGACTGCTATTGAAAGTGAGATGAGAAGAAGCAAACCTGACTTTTTTTTATTTTTGGCCAAGATATTCCTACTTTACATTTCTCAGACAAATAGGTTCATAGGTAAGTACTAGGCTAGCTGCCCTTGAGACATTTTAAGCCTAAGCAACTTCCCTTTTTGTGCTCAAAATAACATATTCCATTTGGTTAAAGATTAGCCTTACCCATCCCATGGTTGATAATTATTTAGTACCTGTAATGACAATAACTAGGATCATACCATAGATAATTTGGGGGGACTCATGCATGGGATAAAGTATTTAAGAGCTGCATCTGTCCATTAGTAGTACAGGGGGCAGACCTGGGCTAAATTTCAGTTTCCCATCCATAGATCTAAGTTGCGATTGAAAATATGCATGAAATGAACTTTGTTTTATGTGGATGGGGAGACTGTTCATAGCAGCAGTATCCTCTGCGAAATGCATCTGTCCCTCTAAACTGTTCTGTTGTTGCAGAAGAGGTTTAGATCCCAAGACAGGTTATTTGTTATGTCTTTTGACTTGCTGACGTGCAATAAATCCGTCAATAATGGGTCAGAGGAAGCCTTGGATGCCAGACACAAGTCACCCCTTAGCAAGTCTGTAGGATGCTGAGTATAGTGACAGGGCTTTTTCGGTCCATGTAGAACATGTTGTTTAGATCTTGTATCCTTTTAGTAAGGTGTCTCTGTGGGCATTCCAGTTGCTTATGTGATAGTGACCTAGGCTATACTTCTAACAGTGTGGAAAACCTGAAGCTACTTCCTGTCAAGTTATCTTTGAATTCAAGATGCCCTGCCTTTCTTAAAAGCTAAAAAAAAGCCTGTTAGTAAGAAAGTCTCCTGTTTGTATGGATGAGACTTTATGGTATTTTGCTAATGATGCAGGCCTTTGCCCAGCTGTGTGCGCTAAATTTTCCAGTACTTTGCTGATATGACCTACTATTTGGTAAGGGTACATTTGTAAGATATTTCAATGGGCTTACCCTTATTTCTTATATTACCTTTCCCCTCAGGGAACTGCAGTAGCAGGCTGTGCAGAACCATCAAGGGGGAGAGGGGTTACTCCCCGTGGAGAGAGGGAAAAACGACCCCCTCACCCGGGCAAGCAAGCTGACTTGCCCTTACCACCTAACGTTCACCATGGAGCAGAGGGCTGGATAGTACTCCTGAGCAGGAATGCTTGGATTTTCTACCAGTCTATGATTGGTTGGCTTCTTTGGCCCCAGAATGACTAAGATGGTTGGGTGTCAGTAGTGAAGCCATTGGGCAAGGTCCTGGGAGAACACAGAAAAAGAAAAAAAGAAAACTCCAAGGTGAACATTATGTTTTTAAATTCCACTTGTAGAAACAGTGCACTGAAAACATATTTGGTGCCTTGCACAGGTTCCCTATTGGTTTTGAACACATCAGGGATGCTTGCTAAAAATGTGTGAATCAAGTATCATTATAAACTGTGGTTAAAAAAAATAAAATTATAGCATTGATCATAAAAAAAAGATCCAGAGGTTTTGCAAGTTTAGCTGTTAGAAAAGGGCCCAGGTACAGTGTCCAGCAGTACTTATCCACAGGGAATTCCTAGACTGCACAGTTTGATCTTTTGTATATTCCAAAGAGCTGGAAGGCAGATGAACCATATTTCACCCTAGCTGGTGTTTCCCGGTGGATAAAGCATAACCACCTGCACAGGTCTGTGCTGAGCTGACAATTTTAAGCCACCAGACACAGATATTTGCAGAACAAAGATAATTATTCCTAAACAGGAAAATGGGTGTTTTTTTTTTCTTTTTTTGCAGCTCTGATTAATCATGACACCACTCTCCTATATGAAAATGAGCTTTGTTTCATGGTGACAGTCTTTCAGGGATTATTTAAAATTATATTTGATGTGGATCTGTTTGGACGTCTTGTATTACTGAACTCTAAACGTTTTCTGCTTTTGCTCTTAACCAGGTCATTCAGTGTCTAGACTTTGGCCCTTAAACAGGAGTAAGGGGAGGCATAGTTTCCTATACTGCATATGTTCCCAAGCAACTTCGACATTATACTGAAAGAAGCAATTTAAGAGACATTGGCTCTTGCTCATTCCTCAAGGTAAAGCAGAACCAGATTCTATTCAAGTGGCAACTTAGTGGTAAGGGGCTATTCAGCCAGTCCCCTGTGTCAGAAGGGGCTCGATTTTATTCTCGCCTTCCTGTCGTTACCAGTAAGGAAGGGAACACGTGGAGACCAATTTTATTTATATCTATCCTCAACACTCCTTTGGACATTTCCAAGTTCAAGATGTTGGCGTTACACTACCTACCTCTCCTGCTGATCAGATCACTGGGATTTCTGGATCTCAAGGAAGCTTACAGCTTACCTTCATATGCCTATAAGTTGCAGAAAGAATCTTTCTTTTTTTTTCAGATTTTCATTATCAGTTCTCTTCTCTGCATTGCAGGCTTATCTTATGTCCCTGAGTATTCACAAAGGTTCTGGCTCCAGTGGCTTCTTCAAGGCCAGGGCTTTCTTCAATCAGATTACTTGGGCTGGATGGCTCTGATTGGATTCTGGCTGCAAGAAAGGAGAACACCTCTGCAAGCAGCATCTGCATACTTCATTCTGTGATGCCTAGGTATTCAGAGGCATAGTACAGGAAGAAGTTAGTCCCCTCTTAAGTCTCAATACATGAGCAGTGATGGACTTTTAACCCGGACAAGACAAAAGATCTGTTCCTTTTAACAAACAAAAAAGTCTGTCCACTTTACTTCCATCAACTATCTCATCAGTCCGTGCTGACTGCAACTCAAGGACAGTCTCAGCATTATTGATGTTCAAAAGCTCTTAATGAGGAAGCTGCAATGGTATCTCAAAATGATATGGAAATGGTATGCAAACAGTTTGGACACTGGACACAGAATACCTTGCCTTTGAAGGATTCATTCAAATAATACCTTTAATACCTCAAAGGAATAAAGGGGGTCTCTTCAGGAAACCAGAGTCAGAGTCAGATTTTGACGCACAGATGCCCAGAGGCGAGGGGCTCATCTAACAGAATAAGGGTGACATGACAGACAGAGCTCCCTAAACAGGATCTACATAACAAGACAAAAGAGAAGCCACATCTAAGTTGAAGGATATCAACATCAAAGGTTTTGAGAACAGTTTCAGTCCAGGAGAGGACAGATGACAGACAAGACAACTGGTGTTGATTCCACAGGAACAACAGGGGGAACTGTCATCAACACAATGTCAATGCAGGCAATTAATATGGCGGTAAACACATTCTTATCCTTTATCTTCACTCAGGTTTCTCATCTTCCAGGAGCACAGAACCCAGGAGCATAGACTTCAGACAGATCAGATCACCCACTATACTACAAGGAATGCATGGATCCCAGAAAATTGAAAAGTGGAATGAGGAAACTGGAGAATTGCAGATGTTCTCAGCTCCACTAAACCACCAGCTGCACAGGTCCACCCACTCCCACACTCAGCCACCAGCCCAGAGCTTGCTTTCTTTCAGTTGGAAAAACCTTCATGTATATGCTTCTGTCTTTCAGTTGGAAAATCCATGTATATCACCAGTTCCACCTTCTCCCAAAGGTATTAGATATTACCAGACATTGGGGCCAGCCACCAGGGTGGACCCACTTCTAGGGGGTCTTGTAAAGAAGCCTCCATGGCCTTTACTGAGTCTTCTAAGGAGTCTTGTAATGGCCTTTTAGGTCCTCTCTCAATGTCAAGCTCTCAGAATCTCCTCCTCTCATCAAATGCTAAGCTTCAATCTCTCATGGAAGCTTGGAGCTTAAGTCTGTGTTTAAAATTGGAAGTAAAGAGAGCCAGCTGAAGGAGTAGTTAAGAAAATGAAAAAATATGGGAGAGTTTTATTTTGGTGTACAGCAAAAATTGAAGATTTCAAAGAGTTTTTAGTGGCCAGCTTTGATCTTTATCTCATAAGGAGCATTTGTTTCAGAGTTAGTGTTATTTTCTTTCATGCTTATTTCTATTTATTGGACAGCTCTTTTATTTTCATTCCCTTGTTATTTTGACTTCTTGTTGTTTCAGTTTCACTATGATTGCAGGAATTTCCTTACAAGCAAGCTTTTTTAGAGCTCCAAAGAGAGGCAAAAAATTTAAGACTACAAGCCTTTTCCTTTTGAGCGGACCTTTGGTTTAAACTTGTGAAATGAACGGACAACGGCTGAGCCGCAGCTACTGCTGAATTGAAATATTTTCTCATGGCAGACCCTTTTTTGTTACTGCTCTGAGGGTGTTAACCCTTGGGAGAGGTGATGCAGGCAGAGCCTTCCTGCCTCCATATGTTTAAGGTGTTTTAATAAAGATCGACTTTCTATTATCCACGTTTTTGCAGATCCTCAAAAAAAAACTAAAGATTTTGCACTTTTTATTTACTTTTTGCAGTGCTTTTATTTGAAAGCAGGACTAAAGATTTTGGCAGTCTATTTGTTTACTGTACACTTTACTTTTTTTATTTGAGCAGGACTAAAGATTTTAGGCAGTCTCAGCAGTTACTATTGGCTTTGCATTGCATTTTGTTATTCCCCATCATGGCAAACTATTGGAGCAAAGATTGCTTTTCATTCCACATTGGGCTACTGCCACTTCCCAAACACATTTCTAAGGGGTGGGCAGGGCCCTATTTCATTAGGGCTACTGCCACTTCACTGCATACTCAAGGGGGGCTTCTGCAAGGATATGCTTCCAGAAGCTACTTGGAGGAGCTGGTTTTGCTGTAGGCATGTTGTATGTTCTCTAGTTGCTACTGCCCTGCCTATATACTCCTGCTGTCTGGTGTTTTATATTGTCATAGTGTGCTACTTAGCAGCCTCCATTTGCCACTGCTTTGGGATTCTACCCAATAGTCAGGATGCTTTTGGATGGAAGGATGTGAACTGAGACAGTTTTGTACCTACCATAAATCTAGATGTTTAAGGGGTGGTTGCTGCAGTCTTGTATTCCCTTCCTTTTTTTTGTATGTGTCCCTCCTGTGCACAGGGTGGTGTATGTGGTTGTCTTATTTTTTTGTGTATATATTTTTTTGACTGTTATATATGTATATTTTTTTCTATATTGTACATTTGGACTTGTCGGTCATTGTGTTTGTACCCTGACCGGTCTCAGGGACTAAAAATGGGTAGGGTCATGCAATAAATTGGTGGGTACCACCCGGAGTACCCTGGCAGCCATGACCTCACGCGGCGACATGACCCGCTGTATCTAGGGAACTTTTTGTTACGATATGTAATGTAATGTAAGTATGTAAGCATCTAATGAGTGATTAGAACCTTTTCCACAAGGTCACCAGCTACAGCCTTAACCTTTTTAGGTTTTCCAAAATGTTATCTGTATAGTGTATTTATAAGATAGCAGCTTACTGTTTGCACATAAATGGAACATTACAGTTTGAATGTTCAGTCTAAGGGGGTGGAGCTGTGTTTCCTACCTGGTATGCTGCTTGGTATTGCCATTCATGTTGCAAATTCCTGCATCAGTGATCCATATACTACATATAGTACTTTGTGTGACTACTCACACAGTAACAAATCTTCAAAGAAGAAGATAATTGCTGCAAAGCAGACTTCTCCAGCCTTTAATCTGTGAGACTGCATATTTTGTTGCATCACTGGCTAGAGTATATCTATGTATCAGAGTTGCTCACAATTGTGTCTTTTTGTCATTATGGTTGAGTATAGCTAATTTACATTGTTTTTGAATATAGGCATATGTTTAGGTACCGCTCTCTATAATCATTTACTTAGGAGTAGCTGTTAAATTAGATTTTTTTCCCCCTAGGGCCAGTGTTTGGACTGTTTGTTAGTGTAATCTTCACATTTAGTGCATTTGTTGGTGCACCTTTTCTCTCTTCCTTTTGCTCATTAGGGGTTTCAGGTAGAAAAAATACAAGCAGGCACATGGTGTACTCTCTCATGTAGCGGCCAGGGTCGAAACGTACATTCCTGTGCTTAATGGGCATCCGACTGCTAAAATAGGTAGGGAATTGTGGTGCATGTCCCTCCTGCCAATACACAACCTGATGTCACTTGCTAATCTTGGATAGCGCTCCTAGCTTGTGCACTTGCCAGTTCCTTTTCTTACTTGTCCATTTAAGGTCACAGTCCCGATGTTAATCATGGAAAAATTTCTTCAGTCAATGCTTACAAACATAAGCCATTAAAGTATTATTCTGGTTTCCAGATCACAAACCAAAATCCATAAACCCTATTTTTCTGTACTAACTGGGAGAGAAGCATGATGTAAAGTACTACCATAAGTGCCAACATGTTAATTAACTTAATCACCAAAAAATACAGGAGGCAGAAACTCCAGACCAAATGTTATGTAATGTGTTGGTGGTGGCTGTATGTGTCCAGTGCAAAGATTGGCAGGAGAGTTCTTTCAAGATCCATTGGTGGAATGACAGCATGTGATGGGTATATGTTGTTCAAATCCTTCTAAAGGTTATGTCTGTCATCAAGATGGCCTGATGGACTTCACACGTCATGTGCTGTTAGTCATCTAATGACTGGTGATTCTTATGCCTATGTACTACCTTTGCTAGCAAGGGGCCTATGAGAGGTGCACCCCCCAAGCATCTTTAAAGATACATCTTGAGATGATAACAGCATCCAGCTCCTGTTTATATTGCTAAGATTTATCCTAAACCACCCTGCACTTGGAAAGCAGTGTCTAAACCCCCAGCAGATATTCATGGTTATACTTGGGAATCGGGCACTTTTCTTCCCAATCTCCTCCCTAGGTCCATGATAGTCCACCTGAACTCACTAAGTAGGCCATCTGTCCGGTACCTGTTTGACCCCTGGTAGAACTTGCCTTCACTGGTGCAAGACCACTCGTGGGAAATATGACTTGACACCAGCAGCAGGACTTGTACAGATGTTCTTGTTCACATGCCTCTTGTGGCAGGCATATCCCTAAGCATTGTGGCCTAGTGTCATGGAATTTGGAGCTCATCTTTTGCATGCTTGACCTCATGCATAGTGGCCAAGTAGGAGTGTATTTCCCAAGTTGGAGTTGAGTGGGTCTCCCACACCATCTGTATCTTCCAAAGGAGAATAAGATCGCTCAAAGGTCTTTACCTGGAGGGTAAAGATCATGAAATATCTCCCCACTACAGATCTCTTCAGTTGACCTTTTCTTTCAAGAAACCCTCAAGCTTAATAGAATATGCCACAGAGTGGTCTGTGACCCTTTGCTTTCTTCCCATGAGTGCTTCAGTGAGAACTGAGGGAGAAGGAGGAAGAGCAGCTGTATTTCATCCCACCTATGGTGTTCTTGTTTTCAAGGGTTCCATTTTTGCATCCTGAGGCATGCAAACACTGCTGAAAAGAATGTTGGAAATCCTGTACAGGCCCCATGCTTAGCGAGCAAGATCCACTGTAAGCATTATACAGCTGACTTTTATGTGATTTCTTCTTAGTCCCACAAATCACACAGTACCTTGCCACATTGGACAGGGTAAGTAAGAGGTTTTTTTTTTTTCTACTACATGTTAGATCTTTGGGGGTTTACTGTTGCATAAGGCAACAAAAGATTCCTTTCTCATCCTAAACATCGGCAAGTTTGACACACCCAGTATGTCAAGTTGTGGAAGATGCTTCTCCAGGAATGCTGTGCAGTGTTTTTCAGGACAGCTGAATGGTGTCACTGGACACAGACAACATCTGGTCCATCACTGTCTGGAGTCCATATAAGAATTTTCTTTGGTTCACTCTGGCTGGACACCATTTTCTTTGCAAAATTATTCAGCACTGATAGCAATTGTGGGAGAGATGTCGCAGAAGGATTTCCATATTCTGCTTTTATTGGGTAGTTGGCTTCTGACAGTCATGTTGAGCAAGTTCCTGGAAGTATTCTTGTCTTCATAACTCTGGTACCTGTAGTCCCAGAGAGTATCTAAACTTGAAAAAAAAACACTATATGGATGTTATCACAAAGAACTGCCTTCATAGGGGCAAAGTTAAATCGTTTCTGATGCTGGTCATTGCTTTGGTGTCCTGGATGGGAATGCAGAAGAGGGTTAGTCTTGGATTATCCTGGTATCTTGTGCTTTTCTAGACTTGATGCCCACTGACCACTGTCGTCTTTCATTCATGGACTTTCTTACAGGTCCTTGTTTGAGGTGTATTGTGACCTACTCTCAGATTTGGTTTTCCCTTCCTGCAGCCACACCTATTACAGATCATTACTGCAGACACTTCATTTGTAGGTTGAGGAGCACCATACAGTTTCTGTTTGGACCAGGGCAAGTGGACCCTCTTGAAAAGGGGCCTTCAACTAAACCAGCTGTAGCTGCGAGCAGTGCTTCCTGCCCTTGAAGCTCTAAAGGAGGAAGAGAGGCGAAAGTATCCCCAGTTCTTATCTTACAAAACAAGGGTATCATGCAGTACCTAAACAAGCTGTACACCACCTGTTCATTCCCATCTCCAGAAAAGTAGCATAGGCAAATGTCACCATTTCAGCATTCACGTTCCTCTGGAAGTGATCGTGCTGATGGGCTTCTTGAGCCAACTCGTTATCCCTTACCTTGAAATGAGGATTCTGGAGTCACACTGGGTGTGTGTGTCAGTATTCTCCTTTCTTGTAGCAAGAACAGTTCTTTTATTTCTTCCAGTTATTCTGCCTGACCCTACACCTAATCAAATCTGTGTTCGTACAGGATGCTTTCTTTGGTAGCCATCAAGATCTCAAATGTTTCAGGCCCTTGTTTGTTGGGAACCTTGTCTGATGTTCTTCATATTGATCACTGCTGCAGCAGCCTTAGCTAACATGGGTTATACCTTGCCAAGGATATAGCAGCCAGCCAGTTTGTAATACTTTAGGGCACCTTCCACACACCCAAGCTGTCAGGCAACTTGAGCTGAGCTGACTAAAAGACAAGTTTTGGGTGCCTAGCCCTTTAAGCTTTACTGCCACTGAAGAGTATGCAGCTGTGAGGCTTTCGACGAGAGATTGTCCGCTAGTGCTTTTACTTTGCTGGGCATACAAGTTCCTTTGGGGGAAGAACTTCCATTTAATACTTTTCTTTGTTATCAATACTTTCCTCTTCAGGAAAAGCTATTTTAAAGCTAGGAGTTTGTGTTTAAACAGACGTGTCACATTAAATGGGAGCGCTCTTTTTCCCTGTCATTTTAAAACCCATTTAAAGTAACTGAAGACAATTTTTTTCTGTGGAGAAATTAAAGGCCCCACAAAGTAAAATAAACACAGTGTTTTAAAGTGCCTATTACTGTGTTTGTCTAAAAGCGACTTTTAAAGACTTTTTTTAAACTGCCATTTGCTGCTTTTTTCCATGGGAAAGAGGCACCATTTTTAACTTCACCATAAAACAATCTGTTGGTCCCACGGTCAGTCCTTCCAGCAACAAAAAGAAAAAGTTAAGCAAACAGCCTCTACCATCACAGCAGGCTAACAGTTTGCCTCAGACACAGGTGCATGATTTTGCTGTGGCCATTAGTTATACCTCAGACCACTCATCTTTTACCTTGGATCAATGTTGTGTAGCACCTACAGCTACTGTTGATTGGGAGTTAGCCACTTCTTGTGGTGTTGGGGTCCCCTCATGGGCACAGGAGAGCCACCTGGGAGAAGGGTCAGGGAAGGCTTCCCTGTTTTGTCAGAATGTTGTGCACATCTTGGGGAAGCTGCTGCTGCTGCTAACAACACTGTTAGTCCCATTTTTCCTATCAAAAAAAAAATAAAAAGCCTAAACATTTATCTGTTCCTCCTCCTCAAAGTTTCTTAGGAATAGTTTACTGGGTTTGGCTGAGAGGTTTAATTCAGGCTTTTGATCCTTATTATAAAGTAGTGTCTGGTAAAAGAGTGAGACCTCCTTTCCTGAAGAGATTTAAGTTTCTGAATCGGGATAGGAAGATGAAGGGACAGATGTAGACTTTTTTTCTTCCCTGATTACTGATTCAGAATCAGAGTGCAGCTCAGTTTCTGACTCTCCCTGTGAGAAGTTCTCTTTCTCTGAGATTATTTGTAGAATGTGGAAGTGTTTTTTCATTGGGAGAAGGCTGAGGTTTCTCAGTCCCTAAGAAAATACTGTGAGCTGTTACAGAAGGGATTTCCAGAACCTGCACCCATTCCTCCAATTCTTTCATCTCTGGAGGGTGTGTGTTATAGTGCCTGTAATTTTCCTGACAGCCAGCTGCCTCTAAAAAGGCAGATATACATAACTAACTCTACTCATAGTCCTCCAATATCTCATCCTACTTTATATAGCTACTATGTTTGTTATCTAATCTGTATAATGTTTAACATTTGTTTGATTATAGTATTTTTCTTCTCAATGTATTAACTGTTATGACTGCTACTGTATATTTGATAAGTTTTCACTTGTATCCTGTCTACATTGTATTATTAACTCTCTGTACCTACATTTTCTCTGTCAAATGTTGAATGTACATTTTCTTTGTGGAGCTTTTCTCCCCAGGACTCCATTGAAAACGGGTTCTTTATGGCCCAATGGACTATCCTGGTAAACCAACTGCAATAAATAAATAAATATGAAGTGTGCAGTTTCTCGGTCTTTTAAGTTTTTATGTACTCTTTCCAAACCTGATCCAGTAGCTATAGCTTTAGTTATTCCTTCTACTAAAACACTTAATTCCAGTCCTCCTGATATAAGGATGGGAAGATTATTAATAAGCATGGGGAGAAAAGTGCATACTTCTGAAACTTTAAATTTCAGAGTTTTGAATTGTCAGGCTTATATGTAAAGATTCATCCCAACTGTGAAAGTATTAGGAATGTTTTGTCTGCAGTTTCTTCTGGTGAGGAAAAATTTGCTTTAATTGCTACTTGTATACAGTGTGTGTGTGTGTGTGTGTGTGTGTGTGTGTGTGTGTGTGTGTGTGTGTGTGTGTGTGTGTGTGTGTGTGACTGTTATGATACTTCAGAGCTATCGCCACTGGTACTGTTTTGAGGAGTTTTGCATGTCTGTGTTCTCAGAACCTCCCAGATGATAAAAATGAGATTTTAAATTCCTCTTTGGATAGAGATTTAGTGTTTGACCCCTCTTCTGCAGAGGTGATCAAAAAGTGTGAAACGAGTAAATAGAGACTCTGTAAAGAATTTTCATCCCTCCTTTTCCAAATTTTTCAGTGGTTCTCTAACTCCTCAGATTTTGGTAAGAAACAAAATAATAGTGTCTACAAAATGCAGGTAAACCAAATGTTTTTAACAAGAAACATCTTTATTGAGTTATCACTTATGACATAGGCAGTCATACATTTATATAAATGAGAACAAACCATGTCAACATAATTTCAGTTGTAAACATACAATCTTTCTGTACAGCCTACAATCATTGTCAAGCAAACATTACATAGTGCATTCAGTTCCTGCCTTCTCTTAAACCCCATTCCTCCTCCAAAACAGTATTCTGCACATATTGTTCCCACAATTCCATTTTTTTCTATGTGATTTGTTTCTAGCTTTTTCAAAAGATCCCACTTCCAGTCCTTTTATTTGTTACTGTATTTACTACTTCTAGTATGGTTGGTTTAGACTTTGATTTCCATTTTCTAGTAATTGCTTATTTGGCAGCCACCAGAAATAAACACAGCAAGGCTTTGCTATGTCTAGACAAGTCTTATTCTGTATTGCAGCTAAAAAAAATGTTTCTAACAGAATAGCCTGCAGAGAATTTTTAAAGTATGCCAAATCATTACACTCCCAAAAATATGACCCGATGTTGTCTTTTTTGTGCCTTATACCAAAGCTTTGCATCCAAGAGCTCTGACTCTTCCCGTAATCACAATTTCCCTCTTCTGTCTGAATGACCCCTGATCTCATTTGCCACCTAAGTAAACCAGACATGTGGACTGAGAGCTCCACCATTATTCACAATAAGTGAATGTTTTTTCATCCTCTCATTCTAAAAATTTTGATAGCTTATAGTACTAGGATAGTGTTAGAGCGGCCACAGTGGTGCAGCGGTTAGCATTGTGGCCACACAGCAAGAGGTTCTCCGGTTCGATCTTCGGCTGGGATGCCTTCTGTGCGGAGTCTGCATGTCTTCCCTGTGGTCGCGTGGGTTTCCTCCGGGTGTTCTGGTTTCCTCCCACATCTCAGACATGCTGTAGGTAGATTGGACACTAAATTGGCCTTAGGTATGAGTGTGTGCATGTGTGTGCCTTCCGTAGAAGGTTGGGCGCCGGGCTGGCAACTCGATGCCGTAAAACTCTACTGCCAATCGTGACCTGACAGGTGATCTGCTGTGGCGACCCCTAACCGGGAAAAGCCGAAATAAGAAGAATAGTACTAGGATAGTGTTAGAACATTAGTATGCATTTTGTATAGATGGTGTGTTTTTTATCCTTTATTAATATATAGGTTCATAGGTTCATACTAGGCTATCTGCCCTAGGGCATTTATAATCCTAGCCAGAGTGTGTTTGGCTTTCGCCACCCATTTTAAATTAATTTTGCTATGCCCTTTTTCGCGGTTAGTATACTGTGCCTCTGTCTAACAGTGACACAGGAGTGATACCCGGGGTAAACCTACGATCTCCCATCCACTCGTCAAGATTCCTCTTGAAGAGAGTCAATGAGGGACTCTGCCTAATCTGGACTGGGATTGGGATTTTATTCCAGAGTGAAGGGAACCTCTAGGTTATGAATCTGTCCCTCCAGCATGTCCTATTTATTTCAGTGTTGAGGTTCAAGTCTCTCAAGCGCGTAGCTCGATGGGATTTGGATTTTCTGAGGTGCAGCATGTCCATTAATTCCGGGTTGGACATGGCTTTATACGTCAGGCACAGATCGCCTCTGAGCAGGCGGTATGCCACTGAGTAGAGCTGGAGTTTCTTTAACCGGGCAGCATATGGCATCTGTTTGAGCCCTTTGATCCTCTTGGTGAGGTACTTTTGGGGTCTTTCCAGTTGCTGCAGGTGTCTGGTAAGGTACATCCCAAAAGGGGCATTGTACTCAATTATGGGCCTGATGAGGGATGAGTAAAGAGGCACGATGACCTCCCCTGATCTAGATGTAAATCCCTTCATGATTAGGTGGCCTGTATAAAATGTTTTTCTAACCACTTTGGCCTCGTGGTTGTCAAATGAGAGATTGCTATCAACTTGGGTCCCCAGGTCCCAAATTACTTCTTCTGTACTTAATGGATTACCACCTATGTGGTAATTTGTGGGCACTTTGTTTTTGCCAAAGGGGATGACTGTACACTTTTTGGCGTTTAGCTTGAGGCCATGGCTCTGGCACCAGTTGTCTGTTTCTATGAGGCCCTTTTGCAGGAAGCTTGTGTCTGCTGGAGAGTCAATTATGGTGCCCAGTTTGCAGTCATCTGCGAACTTGGTCAGCCACAGTCCTTCCGTGTTTGCCTGTACCTCCGAGAAATATATATACCAAACAAGAGAGGTCCCAGGACTGAGCCTTGTGGGATGTCACTGTAACTGGTTTGGAGTCTGACATGGCTCCAGCAATTCTAACCATGTGGGTTCTGTCCTTTAGCCAGTTTGCAACCCATCTAGTGACATAGGGGTTTATATTTAAGCTGGTGAGCTTATCTATAATGCCCGGGTGGGGTATTGTATCGAAGGCTTATATTAATAGCTATATTAATAGCTTTCTTTTGTATGTCTGTGTATGTTGTGTGTGTGGGTATGTGTAATTTTTTATATATATAAATATATATATATATATATGTGTGTGTGCGTGTGTGTGTCTGTGTATGGGTGTATGTATGTGTGTGTGTGTATATATATATATATATATATATATATATATATATATATATATACATATATGTATATATATATACATATATGTATATATATATATACATATATGTATATATATATATATATATATATATATATATATATATATATATATATATATCTATATATCTATATATATATATATATATATATATATATATATATATATATATATATATATATATATATATATATATATATATATATATATATATATATAAATGTGGAGATGTGTGTGTGTGTGTGTGTATGTATGTATATATATATATATATATATATATATATACACACACACACACACACACACACACACACACACACACACACACACACACACACACACACAATCTTAATATTAAGACAGTATTCAGTGATTTTTTTCTTAGATAATGTTATTTTTTTATCTGATGTCAACAAGTTTTAAAAGATGCTGTTCATGTGGGCATAAATTACTACCTCAAGATCCAAACTCACAGTGTGTTTACTACTTCGGGCCTTCCCATTTACGGAATCTGTGCTCTGTCTGTGCTGCTTTTGGCACCATTCCCCTTCAGGGGCGAAGAGAAAAACTAATTTTGAAGGGCCTTCCTCCGCAGATAGGGTCCAAAATGTCTGCAGACCAGAAGGCAAACCCACCTCTTCCCCTTCCTCTGAAAAGAAAAGGAATAAGGAATGAGAGAAATCTAGAGAGAGAGAGAGAGAAACATAAGTAAAAATATTTGAGAAATCTAAAGACAAGAGACTCAAGAAGGCCCAGAGAAAGCTAAGAAAAGGTCTCACGACCCCATTGCTATTGTGGGTCCAGCACCTAGAGTAGTGAGTCAGATCTGAATGTTGCTCAGATACAGACTCCACCAAAGAAGTCTTTTATTCCTGTGCTGGTATGTCCCAGGCTTCATTCTCTAGTATTACAAAATGTCTTAGAGGCCTAAGTTGCTAGCCTCATCCTCTAGGTCTGGCCAGTCTTTTAGGAACCTCAGAGAATTTAACGTCGTCTAAATGATGAGGTTTTTCAGGACACAGATTAAGCTGGGAGTTCTCCTGGCTACATCCCTGAGGAAAGGTCTGGGACCAGCCCCTTCCACAGTGACTGTTCAGCTTTCTACACCTTCGGTATACCTGGAACTGGTTTACATCAGATCCGATCTTCCTGCGATAACAGCTTCAGAGTTGATGGCTTTGGAGACTTGCGCTTCTACATCTTCCCTCCCCCACTTGACTCCAATGCATTTTAGTTGAGTAGAGTCGCAGAGCAAAAGCATTAGTGTCTGAGCTCTAATGGTAATGTGAATCCTGGTACTTTCAGAGCTGTCACTGCCACCTGGGGCTTCAGCATTGGACAGCTTGGTTTAGAGGTACTTCTCAGGGCCTTCAGCCCTTGGAATCGAGAGAGCTTCTGACTCAACTAACCTAGAGTTTTTCCTCTTCAGTTCCATTGACTGAGTCGAGGCTATAGAGAGAGCCTTGGCAGGACTAAGATGACTGGCATGCTCCCAGAGTTTGGATCCATCCAGACTTTCTCTAAAGACTGTGCCTTCCTCCACACATTCTGATAAATAGGGACAGACAGGTTCCTTAGGCTTTGAGACTACATGGCACTAGAGTCTCGTGCCTGACTCCGACGTGTCCACTTTGGGAGTCCCAAGGCACATTCCCTGGAAGAGAACTTGTAAAAGGAAGTATATTGGCTCCTCTCCTAAGTCTGTCACCAAAGGCACCAGCTTAGATGAGGGAGAAGTTTCTCCCAAGGTGTCACCCCCCCCCCCCCAAGAATGTCTCCTTTGGAGACATACTTGAATTGATGAAACAGAGGGTGGGATGGTCCATCAAAACTCCTTCCACTGATGAGTTGGTGCTTCTCAAAGCCTTTGGGTCCTGCTCTTCAACGTCATTAGTGGTCCTCCCTCCCGAAGCTTTAGTTGACCTCATGACTCAAAGCCTGGATGTAGCCCAGTGTGGCATAGCCAATTCCTTAAAAAAAAAAAAAAGAATTTTAGTTGTACCTAAAGAAAGGAAACTCTGGGCTAAGTGTGCCCCTCTAGATGCTATGGTGGTAACAGCAGCCACTAAAAAGGAATTGTCTGAAGAGAGTTCCTCTGTCCACTCCCCTAATAGGGTGTCTGGGGCATTTGGCAGATTGGGGAAATGGACATATGCTTTAACCACCGTTTCTCTTTGCGAACTGAACTACATAGCTCTCTTGACATGCTTCCAAAGGGATGTGATAAAGGACCTATCAAATTCCCTGACCGGTAACTTACTGACGGTTATCCAAAAAACTGTGGATTCACAGTGTTCTACCCTATAGCCATCATCAAATGTTATTACGAGACTGTTATATAACATAGCAGGTAGCACAGCCCAAGCAGCCTGTACAGGTTTTACAATGTGTAGTTGTGCCCGTATGCAGCTCTACGAGTTTGCGGAAAGATTTCAAACGTCCTTCATAAAGATGGCTCCACTTTGGACCGAAAGTCAAAGGTAACACTTACCAGGAGTGAACAGGATGGTAAGACCTTGTCTGCTGTTGGAATCTGTTTTTCAACTCCTCAGAGATTCTTCTCCAGGAATCAGAGAGGGTGTAGGAAAAATGTGGTTCACAAAATAGCAAGGTTTTCACTAGGACACTTCTGTGGAGGCAGTTCCGCAGGATGTCACCCCAAAAGTATAGGCAGTCTGCAAAATCAAGGTTTCTGTGGGCAATTCACAGAGAAACCTTATCAGCATCCCTGAATGCTTACCCAACTGCTGCACTCTGTAGTAGTTGGGCGATGCTTCTCCTTACACCCCCTAGCCTGGCAAAATACAACTTTGATGTTAAGGTGCCAAGGATCATTACCAGAGGTTATACAATACACTTTTTGGAAACGCCAGAAACAAATCAAATGATTCTCAATTCCTCCACCCAGTCAGTTGGAATCAGCAGCAACAGAAGTTCTAAAGTTGCTGAACAAAAGTCACGCAACCAGTCCCCCAAGACCAGCTAGGATTTGGAGTCTGATAAAGTTCTTTTTAGTGCCAGAAAAGACAGAAGACCCAAGACAAATTTTGGATCTCAGAAACTTGAATCACTTCGTAAAGCAGACAAAATTCTTGATGGTCATAGTGCAGTCCATTCTACTTCTGCTCAGAAAGGACGATTGGATGTGCTTTATAGATCTCCAAGACACCTACTGTCATATATCATCAGTCCAGGAAATTCCTCCATTTCCAGCTGGGTGAGCCAGTCACTATCGGTTCAGAGCGCTGCTGTTCGGTCTCACCACAGACACCACCACCAGCAAGTGTTCACCAAAATAATGGCAGATGCGACAGCTTGTCAGGCTTCAAGGAATCCAAGTATTCCCATATCTAGATGATTGGCTTCTAACTGCTTTCTATAGGGGCCTACATTTGTCTCATCAGTCATTCCTGTTACAACTGCCTACCCAATCCGTAGAATTCATAGGCTGCCACATAGACACTGTACATTAGGTAGCAAAACTACCCTTAGCAAGAGTAAAATCAATCAGATTAGTTGCTCTTCAGGTAATAAAATCATCTCAGACATCTGGCTTGACCTGGTATTACACTTCCTAGATTTATTGGCCTCCTCCATTTGTGATGGTTCCTGTAGTCAGATACCACATGAGTGTTCTACAGCAGAAATTAGCTGTACTGTCATAAAGTTACAAGTCACACAGGTCTGCAGGGACCATGTTCTGTGGTGAGTTTCATCCACCTCATTTACTCAGAGCAGACTCTTCCATCCTCTGATATCCACAGAGTGACTATGGACACCTGTCTTCGGGGGGGGGGGGGCATTATAAAGTGAGAACAGTCCAAGGAACGTGGTTCATAATGGAGGTCAACCTTCACATCACTGTCTTGGGATAGTGACCCTCCTTATGTTGCAGGCACTTCAGGACCATCTACCCAAGGATGTGATTGCCATACACTCAGACAATATGTTAGTGGTTTGGTACATCAACAAACATGGTGGAACACTATCGCACCTTCTTTGCCAAGAAGCCATGAGAATCTGGCAATGGGCAATGTCTTTGAGCTGCTTTCTGGTAGCAGTGCATATATACATGGGAAGTCCAACATCCTGGCAGACAAACTCATCAGAACTATACTACTGCCTAAAGAGTGGTATCCCAACAAAACAGGGGTAATGGAGATTTTCAGAAGCTGGAGCCAGCCTTGTTTGTGACCTTTTTGCTTCTTCCCTAAAGAAATGCAGAAGTTGGTTTACCCTCATCCCTGCACAGGCTCAGTCACCGAGAGATACTCTAGTCCATGCTTGACTCCCCCCCCCCCCCCCCAGATCTCCTTTACACTTTTCCTTGTATTCCTGTTATCATCAAGTTCATTCAGAAATCAACGAACTGCAAGAGCAGGGTAATCCTCATTACTCCTTTCTGGCTTCGGCAGGTATGATTCCCCCTTTCTTTGGCTTCATCTATTTCACCCACCATGAGTTCTGAATCCATTACCAGATCTCCTCACACGCTCTTCCGGCCTATCTCTGCCGGACCTTCAGACCCTAAAACTAGCCGCAAGGTTTCTCCAATTCTAACAATTGCTATAGATGCCAGGATTTCCCCCCCAGCATTGTGAATTATTTCTTCCCCTCAAAGAAACTCTATAAAAAAGACTTACAAAAGCAAATGGAAGCATTTCTCCATCTAAGCATCCTCTAATGGACTGTTGACCCCTTTTCAGCACCTCTTCCAAAATTTTTTGAATTTCGTTTGGTATTCCACCATTAAAGTATGCAGCCATCTCAGTCTTCTGCATAGGGTTAACAATGCTTCCATGCAAAGTATCCAAATCCTTTCTGAGAGGAATGTTTTTATTGAGACCCCGTTTGTAATCCAATTCTTCCCTGGGATGTCACCATAGTACTTCAGTCTTTTACCCCAAAATCCTTTTGAAACAGCAGCATCTATAAATATGAAGTTTCCTTCATGGAGGGCTATTTTTCTGGTTGCCATTACATCTGACAAATGAGTATTGGAACTAAAGACACTCTTGTGCAAGGCTCCCTTCCATGTTTTTCATAAGTACAGTCTGACATTAGGAAGAAAGGAAGTGTTTGTTCTCAAAGAAGCTTCTGAATCTAACTTGAATCAACAGATTGATTTGCCATTCATCTTCCCCAGTTTTGCCAATAAAGGAGAACATATGTTACACTCATTAGATGAGTATAGACAGCTTAGATTCTATCTGCATCCTACTAAGACTTTAAGAAAACTGGATCAATTTATATGTCCAATGTCCTATATTGGGACAATCGGTATCTAAGGTAACACTCAAGATGGTTAGCAGATTGCATTTCTTTCATCTTTGATTTACAAGGTATGCCCTTACAATCAAAGCCTAATACACACTCAACCAAACCAATGGCACCCTCTTCAGCATTTGATAAACAAGTGCCTATCCGTGATACATGTGCAGCAGCAACTTGGTCCTCAACTTCATTCCTTTGTATCTCGCTACAAGTTAAAATGTGCAGTCCAGGACACTCGCATCTTTTGGCTCTGCCATCCTCAGAAATATCTTTCCTTGAGTTCAATCATGACCCCGTCAGGTAGCTTGGGAATCTCTCCCAAATGTTGAATCAGACAAAAAAATCATCAGATATGAAAGTTATGTATGTAACAATAAATCTGTGTAGTCTTGTTTTCATCTGGTTCAACTCCATCTGCCCTTCCCCCTACCAAATTGTCACCATACTTCCAGGGATCGGCCAGATCTCCTTTGGGCCCTGTCTAATCTCTTGTATCTCTTACATTAGATAGTCTTTATTTTAGTTCCACCTTATCCTATTATATACGTCTTTATTCTAGTTCTGCCTTATCCTATTGTATACATGTGTGTGTGTGTGTGTGTGTGTGTGTATATATATATATATATATATATATATATATATATATATATATAGTGTGTGTGTGTATATATATATATATATATATATATATATATATATATAGTGTGTGTGTGTGTGTGTGTATATATATATATATATATATCACATGACTGAAATTTAATTTGAATTGATTGTTTCACTGAGACCAAAGTACCAAAAACTCATTTGACTGAAACTCATAATACTGAAACCTTACAATGCTACATTTCAAAATGCTAACTTGTATACCATAGACGATGCACACTTACAGCACAAATCACTATTTCCAGAACTTAAAAACTACTTGCGTACCCTCTTAACAGAAACCATAAAATATAAAACCAAACTAGGTGGGAGGCTCTGACCCCCACACCCCCCTAACTATGTATACTAACTCCAGGATCGCACTACAATAAGGAAAAGGGCATATACCTTTTACTTACTTTACAGCAGTCTACACACTGCCACTACTGCTGGGAACACACAAAACATCTGCCATATTACTTTAGATACTTCCCATAGAAATGTAAACAGACATACCCACATTTAGAAACACTACAACACTACTTTCTACATGACTATCTGTATTCTGACAATCAGCACTGTAAGTTACAGTAATTCTTTTTATCATAAGCTAGTCAGGAGAAGGAAAACCCACATCATGTCTATGGCTTTACAATTCAGTATAATGAGATTCAGTCAAATTACTTTTCAGTATTTTGAAAATTCGGTAGTATGGTCTCGGTCAGATGAAATTCAGTGAAATGAAATTTCAGTCATGTGAAGCAGAACTTATATATATATATATATATATATATATATATATATATATATATATATATATATATATATATATATATATATATATATATATATATTATAATTTTGTTTTTCTGCATATTTTGTGGTCAGTCAGCAAACTTGATCTAAGATAATTCAGGCAAGAGTGAGGAATTTTAGGTAGGGGAGGAGTTAGAGCTCTTGGATCCAAAGCTTTGGTATAAGGCTGGATCAGACAACACAGATTTTTATTATGATAATTACATAACTTTCATTTTCCAATTACCTCTTTCTTCCCCATCACACTTCCAGCATTTGCAATCTACCTGAGAAAAATTCTTTGGAATCTGCTTGAAGTATAAAAATACCAATGCAAACACTTCCAAGCAAAAATCCTAAATCTTCTAAATTTTGTTGCATATTTTGGAGCCATACATATGTCTTCCCCATTGTTTCTTTGTCAGTTGCTTAGCCAAGCTCTCTTTCCAATCCTTTCTAACGTCCTCTGAGTTGATTCCTGTAGTTGTCTTGCAATATTTTATATCCCCTACTTAACTATCCCTTTTTTAAAAGCAGCTTCTGTTCTAGATTCTACTAAAAACTCTACTAATATCTTGGTTCCTTTGCCAGTTTTCTCCAGTAAATTCCAGCTCCCTCTTGCCTATTCTCTATATCCCTAATTGCAGTCATCCCTTTCAGCAAAATCTCATTTTTAAAGTGTGGTGTTGGTTTACTTGTTAAAATACTTCCTGCTATTTTATGAATTTAATAATCTTTGTGGTGGTTGTTATTTTCCTTAAGGATCTGCATCCAGAATCAGTCTCTCCTTATTTCTTGAGCTTCCCTTTCCATTTTGAAATATAGCTTTTGCTTGTGCTATGTATAAAAGCTTTAACTGTTTAGCTGTGAAATGCCCATTCAAATTGGGTAATTCCATACCACCACCTTCTGTTGTAAGAATCAGCTTATCCCACTTGACTCTTGCCCTCTTTCCCTCCCAGATAAAATCTTTCAAAACTCTAATTCCTATCAACAACTTCTTCTCTGGATGATAAAAAATAAGCCTGACCTGTGAACTAAACCAAAGGTACTAAAAACATTTTCACTGCTTGTATCTTGATATCTATAGTCATAAAACTGAGTTTCCAACTGTATTCTCCTCCCACATATCCTTAGCTGCCATAACATAATCATTTTTAACTCAAACTCCAAAGTACTTCATTTCATCATGTCCCCATAAATAGGAGTATTGCTGAACTAATTTGTGTGTGGGCATGTAATTTACAGTTATTGCCTTTGTTTTATCTTTAATTTTGTATCCCAAGAAGACTTGAAACTGTCTCAAAATATTCCACAACACTGAAATGTTCTTTTCGGGTTTTATCAGATACAAAAAATATCATCTGCAAATAAAGCCAACTTTTCTTGATTACCATACCAGTTGTAAACTTGAATTTCTGAGTTCCTTCTTTTCTTTGCCAGTGGTTCAAGAACTCTCCCACTTCAGTTTTTACCACCAATCCCTCATGTCCTTCTAATTTAACCTTGTTATTGTGTTGGGTATACATTGCCCAACTCAAAAAATCCCAGATTACTGTGTTGAATGCCTTTTCTGCATCAAGACCCTCCAACAACAGTGGTATTTTCTTAACATTCTGTTTCCTTCTGGATCACAATTGTTTTATTCATTTTGCCAAATGTTTGTCATCCCTCCACAAAACCGCATTGATCCATATCTATCAGTTTTGGCATCACCTTTGCAATTCTTTCAGCCACTGTAGACAAACAATTTGTAATCAAAGTTTAGAATTGAAATTGGCCTGTATGAAGCTGTATCTGATAGGTCTTTAAATCTTTAGGTGTTACAGCTACTACAGCTTTCTTCCAGGATGTTGGTGGTGCTTTACATTTAAAATACTGTCAACTCATTACATCTGAGTGACTCCTCCAGGTGCATCTGCACTTAACTCCTACCGATGCCTCTAGGCGTCAAATATTGCTTGTTCCTATTTGCATTAATAATTCCAAAACCATGCTATGTACAAGGTTTAAAAAAAACATCTTAAAGCTTACACAATGGAAAACTCCACTGCATTAATATTTGATCTGTCTAGTGCAGGTAAGTAGATATTAACCGTTTTTATGATATTAATTTTAATAGATATAACTTTCACATTTTTCTAATTATCTCAAAAACCAAGTAACATAGACAGAACTCCTTGGTCTCCTGTGAAAGCTCTCAGCCAGATGAATAAAGTGCTGCTGACAGTATGCGTGTAACTTGAGTGTTTGCTGAGATATTGTAAGTTGTTTACAAAATATTGCAAATGCAATAGTTACTGTGTTTACTGTGACTTTTACAACCCAAAGAACACTACCACTATAAAATACTTTATGCTGAAGAGTTTGCCATTTATACTACTTTCATAACCTGTATGGTTCCAGAGATATGAGCATTTGTTTGAAATGTGAGGACAGAATGTGATTCTGTCAAAAGGCTTAGGCTCCATCCATTGGAAGTTACAGTGCAAACATCCTGAGCACCATTGGAGTGAATGAGTTTTAAAAAAGCTTCCACATCTTTATCACTTTCTTCTGCTTTCCATTGGAAATACCATCTATTCCTGGAGATTTTCCTGTAGATTGATTATACATACCATTTTTATCTCATCTCCTATCCAAACTGTTTATAATTGAGCCTCATCTACCTCTAACCTTGGCATATTTATTTCGTCCTTAAACATTTCAATTTTACTTTTTCTTGATTTCCACATTTCTCTGCTTTGTACAGATTTTCATAAAATATCCAAAAATATTTCTAATACCTACAGGATCTCTGGTTATTTTCCTCATTATAGACTTCCTAAGCTTGGCAACAACCCTTTTTACTTTCTGTTGTCTGAGCCATTTTACTAAAAGCTTGTGCTCTGGAGTTATCAAAAAACAGTTGCTTAACAGCAGCTTTTCTAAGCTCATGCGTATTATCCAGTTAGTCCAGTCCTCTCAGCTATCCAGATTTTTTTGACTCATGTTTTTGGTCTGTTCCTCAAATCATTGGGACTGAAGTCATTAAATAATGATAGACATTCAGACTTCATATCTTTCAGAAAATATGTATAAATGCAAAACCCGTTATTGTAGCAGAATTCTAAGTTTATAAGAGCAATATTGAAAATCTGTCCTTGTTTTTGGGCCTTTGCCCCCTATTATTTTTGGCTTTGTCCAGATTATTTGCACCCGAAGTTTAAGAGTTATGAGGTAGTACCTTATTTTCTCTTTATCACTCAGTGGTTGTGTGAATTCTTGTTCTGTGAGATTCCCTCTATTCTGTAATGCTCCTTTGTCTGTCCCCAAATAATTCTTTTCACTTCTTAACCATGTCTCTCTCTCATTTATTTATAACCTATTTTTAAACTCCACTTTCATTTTGCCCCACTCCCTAGCTATATTTCCTGAAGAAATTTCTAGCTTGCCTAATAACTCCCAAATAATTTTCACTGCCCATTCTTTAAATTCGTCTCTGTTTAACCGATAGGTAATGAAGTGCCATCGTCTCATTTTTATTTCATTGCCCTGCATTTTTATTTTAGTTGTTATTGGCATGTGATCTGAAATAGTTATATAGTTATTCAATGCATATCAAAAACTTTAAAACTAAAAACGCACCACCAGGGTTTCCTGACTCCACACAATTTTAACCAGAAAACGCACCACCTGTGTGGAGTCCAGAAACCCTGGTGGTGCATTTTCTGGTTTACTTGTATTTCTTTTTGTTGCATTGCACCACTTTTTGGGTTAAGCATATCAAAACTTTCAATGAAATACATATGTTCCTGTGAAATATCATTTCTGTTTAGCCTAGCCAAGTTTTTATACTTGGGGAATATGTAAATTCACTCCAAGCTCCTACTACTGAATTCACATCTTCCATAACAAATATTTCATAAATTCCTTCAAAAATCTACCTTCCTTTGTTATATTTTCCCCTTCTAACATTCCCCCGATAAATCCTCGCTGTTGCAAATCAAATTCCAGTTCTCAACTATAAGTAATATACCCTGCTGAAAGGTGATTATTTCTTCTAGAATTTTCTTAAGCTCCATTGTAGCAGTTTTAGGTGGAATATAAATGCCAGTGTAATTCTCCTCCCTTGCCAGTAGCCCGTTGCTACTACAAATCAACCATTATGTCTTTTCCTCGTCTTTCAGTATGGGAGCTCTTCTAGCAAAGAATTTCCTTTATCCCAGATATTTTGCTGAATAACCATCCTAAAATTCTTTCTTTATCAAATTCACTTGTTCAGTTCTTTATAAATGAGTCTCCTGAAGCATAGGTATTTGCACTCTGCATTTCTTAATATAGTTCACTAGTCTTGTATATACCTGTGAGACCATTCACATTCAGAGATTAATGTGATAAGTGTTGCCATTATAAGAAGTCATTATTACCACCTGTTATGTATAACAGCTTTTTTTAAATGTCTAGTTTCAGCTTTTGTGTTACATGTGTACAGTAATATTTGGCAGGTTGATTTTTATACAGTTGTTTCTTGTCATATCCATTTGAACCTATGTCTCATCTTACAGGACTTTTTATTTTAATGATAACGCTCAAACAAAAAAAATAATAAATGCTCCCCATAATGTATTAACTTAATATAAACACACAGAACTATGTATGTGTTCAAATTATGTTTAGCCGTTCTAATAGGAACAATTGTCAGATTGACAGCTACACTCAAAGGCTTTAATTGACCTATAATGGAGGTTACCCATGCTAAGGTGCATAGTACAGATTGTGCTACTTACAAAAGCAGACAGTGTCTCAGCTTTATTCCTCTGTTAGAGTTGGCAACAACTTGAATGCATTCAGAAAACATTATCTTTTAGCCATTGAAAGCAAATAGTATACTGTTTTTTATTGCCCCTTATCAGATTGTATCCATAGAAACACGAGAACCAGATATGCAGGTGCCTTCAGCTACAAGCTTCTCATGTTGCATTGTGAAGATTTGTTTGCTAAAGGAAAACTTTTCATTCCATGCAATATTCTTTTATTTGCTTCCTTCCGCTTCAGACTTCTTGTTGGATCAAGCCAAGGGCCTTAATCCATTCATCCCCCAAAGCAAAAGTAAGAAAACAGCATATAAATTTTAATTATGTCATGGACTGTATATTTTTACAACTCATCTCTCACCTTGATAACCTAAGATTACAGCCTATTATCTTAAACATGCTTTTTCCAAACTTTCTTTCCTTTTACATTGCAGTGCCTATATTTCTTAAAACTAAACAAGAAAGAAGGTGAAACAGGGCACCTGATTGTCCCCGTAAAACACAAAAATAATGGAAATGTTATGTATGTCATGTTTTATAAAAATACTGTTAAAACAAAAATTGTTTTTCCTCTTTCCCCTCTCCTTAATGTTCTTCCAAACATTAATGACATGAAGTAGGGCATATGCTTTGGAGTCCCCTACAAGTTTAAAAGTCCAATATTTCCAGGTTTTCTTGTTCCGTCATATTTCACAAATGTGATTGCTTTGTAATCCCAGATTTATTCACTAATTTCTGAGTTGCTGGTTTTCTTTCTGTTGATCTCCATCTCTCAGCTTCAGTCCCTGGTTCATTTCCAATGTACACCAGGTTTTTCTAGTTAGCACTTGTGCTTTTCTCTGTCTCTCAAGCAGTTTCATTTGAAACATTGGAAAAGGCTTCAATGGTATAGTCTGTCTGTGAGCTTAATTAATAGTAAAACATGCAAAAAGTACCAAGCCAGCAGCAAAGTAAAAACTATTTTTATTCACTGCAAAATCCAATAACATTGAGTGCTTTCATGAGAATATAACAAACACTTTATCAGAATAATAAAATACTCAACACCTTGTTTAAATAACCAACCCTTAAAAATCACATGACTTCAAATTGAATTCTCTCAAACATTGCCCCTACTGCCACTAATATAAAAATACAATAGCGATACATTATTATGAGCGAGACTAAAACATGTATTTATATTGTTAAAATAAAAAAAATACTCTTACACATAATATGACCTAAGTCTAAGCACACTAGCTATACTCATAGAGTAATTTAAACCAGGGGGTGAGGTGGCATTCAATTTTAATTGCCAGTGCAATTCCCTCCATTCTACCAAATCACGCCATGGACCTCCCATTGAACTTTGATAAATGGTGTCAATGCCAAAAAATAAAAACTCATGATCAGGGTTTATCTCTAAGTGACAATATAAAGCAATAGTACTTTTCTTGTGCTTAATATCGTATATATGCTCATATATTCTTTCCTTGAAACTACAAAAGTCTTACCAACATAAAAACTGGGAGAATTTTGGCACAGAGCTAGATATACTATTCCCACTGACTTACATGAACAATGAAAATTAGTTTTAACTCTAATTTTATTTACAACCACTTCCTTCCTTTCCAATATGTGACTACATTGGGTACAGGTACCGCACTTAAATGCACCCCATCTCTTGTCACTCACAGTGATAAATGGTCTATCATTGTTTTCCACTACATTTTTAATGCATCTAGCCTTTCTAGTAACAAAGGTGGGCCTATTACCTAAGACATTTAAAGTCCCCTCAAAGGCTTTAGAAATAACCCAATTTTGTTTAGTAATTTCTTGAATATTAAAATATTCATTGGTATAGGTGGTAATGAGTGAAGAAATATATTGATCACTTTCTTTTTTTTTTGAGTAACTCTTGTAACTATCTGAAATCAAAATGGGTGTAATATTCCCTTGTCTCCTTTTTCTATACACCTCATGACATACTGCCTTAACTAAATAAGGGGAATACCCTCTGGCCAAAAACATATTGTTTAAGATGCCACATTCCTCATAAAACTGAACATCACAATAAATCATTCGTGCTAATCAAATATATTGTCCCTTAATAATCCCTTTCTTTTGGTGAGTTGGTTGGTAACTACTATAATGCAACAAACTATTTGAATAAGTTGCTTTTCTATGGATGGAACTTTGTATACATTGTTTAATATCATTCTTATGCACCAAAACATCCAGATAACTAATCCTTTCTTTACTATAATGATGGGTACATTTTAAGAAAGTAGTTGTAGAGTGTAAATCTAAAAATTTATTGGTGTCGTTTCGTCAACATCCCAAGCAATAAAAATATCATCCAAAAACCTGGCAAAAAAAATGCCAGCATGGCACATTTTCATTGTGAACAAAGCTGAAAAAATTGCTTGAAACCACCACGAAATAGATCCAACAGCATTTAATGATAAAGACAAAAACAGAAACAAGCGCTTTCACGCAATAAAATTGCGCTTCCTCAGGTTACAATCTCACAGAAATTTTCATTGCCTTTTATACCAATTCATCAGACACAATTAATCAATTAATTCAAAAAATCACATTGTTAAAGTAAAATTCATCAAAATTCATATTAACAACCTAGCATTCCATTTAAAAACTGAATAAATTGTTTATATTATTTATAAATTCAGTAATTTCCATACTTTAAGATTTAATCAGCAAGTTAACATCAAGAAATACATATAGTTTCCGCAATTGCTAGTAGTATACCTCATTAATTATAATTGAGGAAGTAATGCCCATATTTAGAAAGAAGCTTGCTTAGGATATGACATTACTTATAAATCATGTTACCAAGTTAGAACACCAACATTATTATATTGCATTGAGTTCGTGAATGCAAAGGCATAAGATTAAAGTATTAATTGTGACATTAAAACAACACATAAACAGAAATAACAAAAACAAAAGCATGATAAAAACCAACCATTGCTAACAAAGAAATAAATGGCCACAGTGTAAACTGAAGCGTTCCACAGGACATTTACAAAAGTCTTAAATGATGCACGGAGGCCAGTTAGTACAAAATGGCTTGTTATTTAAAGGCACGCTTTCAAGCGCAAGCAAAACAGAAACCAGACATCATCATCTGGGTTATGCTAACTGCATAACTATCGCAATGATGTTACGTGCCATTTCTGCCCAGATTATGACAGTAAGTCATAATTATTAGGGCAGACTTTATGTGAATTACATTGAGTAAAATACTAAGATGTAATGAATAAAAACAAGGTGGCCAAACATCAAGCAACTGCGCTCACAGCACACAACACAATGATGTTCATAAACTCCATTTCACCTCCAATGAACACCATTTGCTACTCAAATTGGAACCTTAAATATTCCAGTCATCAAAATTGGAATTCAATATATATAAAGTCGACCAGTAGCGTAAAGTATATATATTAGTTATAAAACATTAAATAACTAATCTAAGAAAAAACGACCGTATATATAAACACTATCATACCAACAAATGTACAAAATTATAAACAGAAAAGCTCTTAGTCACAAAAAATATCTGCACGAGAAAGGTTGTTGTCCACACCAAAGGTCAACACCAAGTAATGCCGTTAAAAGCACATCAATTAATCAAACCCAAATTAACTTTATAGCCACAGTAGTTATATACAGAGTCTGCATACATAGTAATATAAAAAATATAAAAATGTATAAAAATATAAAAATAATATAAAAATACAAAAAATACGTGAGAGTTTCTTCTCATCTTCATTTCCTAATCACATTGGCCATTACGTCAATGTCATCATTTAAATAAAGATAAAAACCAAAGTCATATAACAATTTGGAACCGGGTAGTTCCTTACACTATGGGGGCCCAGGCAGATGATCAGACCATATCCAAATAAACCACAATAAATGACGATGCATTACAACAAAAAAATTAGCTATGAAAGTTGTGCAATGTGCATATTAACATTAGTAGATGAAAAATAATATTTAGCATCTTAGACTTTTAACATGGTGGATCACCTTATCCAAATCTTTGATCTTTATAAAAAGGTCCTCATTGCAAAACATCAGTGATAAGACATATATTGTAAATTCTTATTCAAATCAAACATAATAAAATAAATCTATTAAGTGGGTCCTGACAGGGCTGGTCGAAGGTTGACCACGGTGTTCAAACCTGGTGGTATATGGGCTTTGAGTCTTAGGATCCACCTTAGTTCAAAGGTTTCCAAAGTGTTCATATGATCACCCTCCCTCCTATTGGGGTCTATTACTTGCAGGACCTGAAACACAAAACTATGTTTGGGGTGGGCAATACAATGTAAAGCCAGTGCATTAGTAGAGTTGCTCCTTCTAATATTATAGACGTGATCATATATCCGATCCCTTAGTCTTCGCGAGGTCAACCCCACATAGTAACTGTCACAGAGAATACAGGTAGCTAGATAAACGACATTTCTAGTATTACAATTTGCATAAAACATAGATATTGTACTTAGTTCAGCACCCGGGGGAATAAAGCCACATTTCTTGGTAATATAACCACAAAAAGAACATTTTCCACATGGAAAAGTGCCTGTTTTTAACTGAGACCTAACATCAATAGGTGTAATAACTAACTTCTCTTTACATAAAAGTCTTTTTATGTTCATACAATTCATAAATCTAAAAGCTGGTTTCTCACTAACAATTTCTAGGACAGATGTGTCTGAAAGTAAGATCTTCCAATTATCTCTCACTATATTGGTTAAATATTGTACATCACCAGTAAATTTTATATCATATGATATTGTATTAGCCATGTTCTTGGTAGGTCTATAAAAATTAGGAAATTTTTTAGCCTGGCACATAGTATTATCAAACATGGATTCCACCACATCATCAATCAGCTTCAAAGGATATCCCCTATCCATGAAATATTTCCTCTGAGTGTCAATTAATTTAAGGGCATCCGATTTATCACTACAAATTCTATCTATCCTGCTCATCTGATTCTTTATTATATTCCGAAAAATGTGACGCGGGTGTAAGCTGTCATAGTGGAGGATCCCATTCCTCCAGCAGGATTTTCTATAAAGTGTAGTTACTAGCTCACATTGATTATCTTTCTTAATAGTGATGTCCAAAAAATTTACACTATGATTGGAAAATTCATGGCTAAATTTAAAAACGAGGTAACACTGTTCATATAGCTGATGAAGTAAGACTAGCTTCATCCCCATTCCATAATATTAGGATGTCGTCTACGAAGCGTCTATATATAACGACATTAGCAAACCTGGGATCATTAAAGATGTATTCCTTTTCCCATTCAAGTACAACAAGATTAGCATATGCATTAGCACAGGGGGTGCCCATAGCCACCCCCCATGTTTGTGCATATGCCATGTTGTCATAAAGGAAAACATTATTATTTAGGACAAGGTCCAATAAGCAGCATACATTCATAATTTCACCATTATCGATATCTAATTGTGTCATATGAGTTCTTATTGCATTTAAACCATATTCATTGGGAATATTGGTAAAAAGGCTCTCGATGTCTAGAGTTACTAGCAAGGTTTTATCTGTTATTTTTTCTGTTACCATGTTCAACTTCAGGTCATCTAGCAGTCTAAAAGAATCAAGTAGAATAGTAGGTACTTTCTTCACAAGTATTCCCAATTTAGCTTGTACATATAAAGATGCGTTATAAGTTACCCAGTGGTCGCCTGACACAATGGGACGCAAAGGGGGTGGATACTTGTCCTTGTGCAGCTTGGGCAAACCTTTAATAATAGGAATCAAAGGGAGTTCTATCAACAAAAAATCATACAGGGACATTTTCATTGTGAAATATAAACCGCTTTTCCCATTGTAATAAAACAATGTTTGGAAACACTGGGGAGCAACTAGCGCCCATCGCAACTCCCTTCTTTTGTTGAAAAAAAGTCAATCTAAATGGACAAAACTATTCTTTAACAGCATATTTAGTAGAGCATCTAACATATTAATCTCATTTGCACTGAAAACCCCGGATTCGAATATAAAATCATGAAACATTTCCATCCCTATATCTTGAGGAGTCACATTAAACAAGTTGACCACATCTGTTCTAACAAAAGTCAAAGTTGGGCTATAGTTTGGTTCTAATGGCTGAGACCGTTAATTTGAACAACTGGCTACAGTTTTTAATTCATTTATAGCACGTGAGCGTTTAGTGAATCTTTTGCCACTTTTGAAAAGGTGTTGCTTCAGTGTCAGAAATTGCAAGTGGAAATGTCTTTTTAACTGAGTGTATTAACTCTGAAAGAGTTCCAAAGGGGCTTCTCCTCTGGAAGTACCCTAAAAGACTGTTAGATGGGTCTCTGTTACATTTGGAACTGATTGAGGGGGTGGAGTTGTTGAAGATCTTATGGAAACACAATCAGATTAATATTGATAACCTTATGAAGGAAGCAGAAGTGCTGGATAGTAAAATCAAAAAAAGATGTGTTGTTTTCTGCACAAAGTTTACAATATTCTGGCATTTTTGGTAGAATAGACACTCTGGTATCTGATGTACAAAAGAGAAAATGCAAAAAGTTGGATCGTGATCGGTGTATCAGGAAGGGAAGGCCTACCCCAACCAATGGGAGGGCATTGCAGGCGGAGCAACGAGACCAGAGTCCAGGACGAAGATTCTCCATTAGTAGAATATCAACAGAATGATGACAATGATGAAACATCAGTCCCTTTGGAATCAGCTCCACCCAGGAGATCAGAAAGTCTAAGGAATCAGAACCAGAACCAATTTGGCAGCAACGAGGGGGGGGTGTTTCGTCCTCGGACACATTAGCAGCATCCCTGGAATTGAGGGCGAACCAGGGGAGGCTATATGAGGCGGAACTCGTTTTATCCACAGGGACAGAACATTTAGAAAATGTAAATGTAACAGGTACTACTGTTGAGACATTTCCATACGTTTTAACTAATCCCAGTGGAGATTTTAAAAAGTATATAATTTTACTACCTGTGTATTTGATGAATGTTTGCCTTCTTTACTGCGTAAAGGGCAAATATAGAGTCTCTGTTGGTTGATTTAAATTTGTATTTGAGAAAGTTAAATTTTAAACTATTTAATGGTGTTGATGCTATGCAAATTGATAATGTTTTAAGAAGAAACAGTATTTTCAACCCTGTATTGGCATCGTCTTTAATTATTTTTGAAAAAATATGTGCATTTAATTTTAGAGATTTGTTACAAAATAGAAATTTGAACAATCAAGTATGCAATTTAAGTAGTGTGGAATAGCAATTATTGAGTGAGCTTATGAACAGCAAACAGGTTAGGGGGATGAAGCCTGACTAGGGGGGTTGGGGTTATTATGTCCAAGGGATGAAGCCTGACTAGGGGGGGGTTGGGGTTATTATGTCCAAGGGAGATTATTTAAACAAAATGTTTATTCATGTGCTCGATGAAGATTTTTATGGACAGACGTTTTTGAGCTATATTAATATAGGTTATGTAAAAATTATTTTTTTCTACAGGACATGTTCGATCAGGGTGAAATTTCTAGAGACACCTTTGAATATTTACAAGTCAAATTCCCGGTGGTCACCCCCCCCCCCCCCCACTTTGTGAATTCCTAAAATTTACAAGCGTCTCTTGGATCCTCCCATGAGACCTATAGTTAGTACCAAGACTTCTATAACCCACCCTTTGGCTGTGTGTATAGACAAAAAGTGAAGGCGTTGGTGTTTAAACATCCTCACATTATGCAAGATTCTTGGGATTTTTTTATCCAAGTTGACAGAGGTAAAATATAGCCCAACTTTGGCTTTTGTTACAATAGATGCAGTCAACATGTTTAATGTGATTCCTCAAGATATAGGGATGGAAATGTTTCATGATTTTATATTCGAATCAGGGGTTTTCAGTGCAAATGAGATTAATGTGTTAGATGCTCTACTAGATATGGTGTTAAAGAATAGTTTTGTCCATTTAGACAGACAGTTTTTTCAATAAAAGAAGGGAGTTGCGATGGGCGCAAGTTGCACCCCGGTGTTTGCAAACGTTGTTTTATTACAGTAGGAAAAGCGGCTTATATTTCACAATGAAAATGTGCCATCCTGGCATTTTTACGACAGGTTTTTGGATGATATTTTTATTGCTTGGGATGTTGATGAAATGGACACCAATAAATTTTTAGATTATTTATATTCTACAACTACTTTTGTAAAATGTACTCATCATTATAGTAAAGAAAGAATTAGTTATCTGGATGTGTTGGTGTGTAAGGATGATATTAAACAATGTATACAAAGTTCCATCCATAGAAAAGCAACTTATTCAAATAGTTTGTTGCATTATAGTAGTTGCCATCCAGTTTACCAAAAGAATGGGATTAAGGGACAAAATATTAGATTAGCACGCATGATTTGTAGTGATGATCAGTGTTATGAGGAATGTGACAACTTAAACCATATGTTTTTGGCCAGAGGGTATCCCCTTGATTTAGTTAAGGCTGTACGTGATGAAGTGTATAGAAAAAGGAGACAGGGGAATATTACACCTATTTTGATTTCAGATAGCTACAAAATAGTTATTCAAAAAGAAGAAAGGGATCAATATATTTGTTCATTCATTACTACCTATACCAATGAATATTTTAATATTCAAGAAATTATTAAAATTGGGTTATTTTTAAAGCCTTTGAGGGGACTTTAAATATCTTGGGTAATAGGGTCACCTTTGTTACTAGAAGGGCTAGATATATTAAAAACTTACTGGAAAACAATGATAGACCATTTATCACTGTGAGTGACAAGAGATGGGATACATTTAAGTGTAGTACCTGTACCCAATGTAGTCACATCTTGGAAAGGAAGTGGTTGTAAATAAAATTAGAATTAAAACTAATTTTCATTGTACATGTAAGTCAGTGGGTATAGTATACCTATCTCTGTGCCAAAATTGTCCTAGTTTTTATGTTGGAAAGACTGTAGTTTCCAGGAAAAAATATTTGAGCATATATACGATATTAAGCACAAGAAAAGTACTAATGCTTTATATTGTCACTTAGAGATGAACCCTGATCATGAGTTTTTACTTTTTGGCATTGACATCATTTATCAAAGTTCACCTGGGGGTCAGTGGCGTGATTTGGTAGAAAGGAGGGAATTGCACTGGCAATTAAAATTGAATGCCACCTCACCCCCAGTTTAAATGACTCTATGAGTATAGTTAATGTGCTTAGGCTTAGGTCATATTATGTGTAAGAGTATGTTTGTTACTTTAACAATATAAATATATGTTAAAGTTTAGCTCATAATAATGTATTGCTATTGTATTTTTATATTAGTGGCAGTAGGTGGCAATGTTTGAGAGAATTCAATTTCAAATCGTGATTTTTAAGGGAGGGTTATTTAAACTGAATATGTTGAGCATTTTATTATTCTGATGAAGTATTTGTTATATTCTCACGAAAGCACTCAATGTTGGATTTCACAGTGAATAAAAAGAGTTTTTGCTTCACTGCTGGCTTGGTACTTTTTGCAGGTTTTACGTTGGTTGTTAGCTTTATTATCAGAATAAGAAGCAGAGTTCCCTTCTGTTTGTTAGCTCACTTTTTGCTGGGCAAACTTGATTTCTTCCTAAGCATGTTCTGCGTTAGAAAATGAGTTTGACCCTTCAGGAAAAAAAAATACTCTGAAGATAGCTGGATACAGTGACTTGAATCTCACACCTGTCTTTTTAGTACTTTGTCCTCCTGCCATAGTTTTGTCAGAATCAACTCTTTCTACTAGTAGGATTGCATCTTTTCTTTTAGAGGTCTCTGCTGCTTTTTCAAAGCCAAGTTTGGAGTATGGATACAATGTGCCTTTTCAGTTAACTCCTGCTGTGACGTACCAGTCCAGTTAATTATATGCATTTTCAAAAAATTAATAGTCTCTTCTTTCCAGTTACTGTGGTGCAGTAGAAAATCTCTCTTTCCCTAGATGCTCTAACCTCTAATTCTACCATTTTTTAAATTTCTCTTCTTGAGAAGTTCTTATTCAGCCAGTCTTTTCTTCTTTTTAGACCTATGACTTTTGCACTTTTATCAGCTCATCTAAATATTTGTGTAAAACTTCTTCCATTTTTTCCTGCCTTTTGTTAAGAGTTGATGTACTTGTTTTGTTTATTTTAAGCAGCCTTGAGTGTATTTGACTTATTTTTTTACCTTTAGATTACTGGAAATCATGTCTTGCGCTAAAGCTGGAGCTTGAACTGCTTTTTGTTAAAGAGCTGCAGGATTTTTCCCAGACAGTTTTTTTTTTCTCCTCGCTTTTTGTGGTTGATTTTCTTTCAGGTTCTCTCAATTTTGTCTTTGCTGGCATTCAGGCAGTGCACCTAAAATTTACCCAAAAGACAAATTCACTGCCTCTCTTTTCTGAGTTTCTGTTTTTACACCAAGTTAAAATTAAGCTGTTATCAGTGTACAACTATCTTGCCAGTCAAGTAAACAGTTTAAGAAGAAATGGCAAGGAGTTGGAAACTCCCCAAACCAAAGGTGGTCCAATAAGTCAGAATGATTGTTGAAGAGATGTTGTTCCATCTCTTACCCTAGTGGCCCCTTTATTCATCTAAAAAAGTCTGAATCTCCAGAAATGGATTCTGAAGATCATTAATCAAGGTTAAAGAAGGCACTTGGAGGAGATTCCTCCTTTCCAGGGGGAGGGGGTAATTCCTCATCCTCTAAACCAGACGCTTTTACAGCCCCGTCCTTCATTGCATGCTGTCCCAGGGAATGATGGAACTAGTTTGCTCTTCGCAGATGGGAAAGGTATTTTATTCAAGAATATTTTCAGTGCCAAAGAAGGAAAGAAAATGTTTGGAGACCAGTTCTGGATCTTTTCTTTCCAAAACCTGTTTGTGATAGTACCCAAATTCAAAATGATGTCACCAGAAAACCTATTTATTTGTTTGTCTTTACCGAGAAACCCTGACTGGATAATACCCCAATGTGAGAGTGTTCAGTCTCACCGTTTGTTCTTACACACGGGTTCGGAGCCGATCCTCTGCTCCGAATCAGCCGCATAGCAAAGCTCTGCATCTTAGAGAAGCTCGAGACCAGGCTATATCCCACAATCCTCCCTGCCATTACTCAGATCTAGTTTGCTGCTGCAACGGATCACATCGACGAGAGCTCGGACCAGAGAGAATTTTGTTATATTCAGATAAGATTCTTATCTTTCTAGTTTAAAAAGTTCTTATAGTTCTTGAGAAGGTAGTTTTTGATTAGTACTAGTGTGTGTGTGTGTGTGTGTGTATGTTATTGTAATTAATCCTGTCACATTTTCATAGGTCCCCTTTTGTGGCCTACCTCTTCTTACCCACTTATAGCAATACTTATATATACATATATAAATATTTTCTTATAGTTATTAGTTATTATAGCTAGTGTCTTAAAATTTTTCATAGTAGAGTGTCTTACTACCGGTTATGTCAGAAAAGCCAACTGCTTAAAAGATGTCAGTGTGGACAGAAAATGTCCATCACTGACAACCACACTTCCTGCGTCTACTGTCTTGGCCCTCTCCACCTGCAAGAGGATTGCTCTATATGCCATTCCTTCAGCGGGAGGGTCATGACAGATAGACGCAGGAAACTTATAGATAGGGGACTACTTAAGCCTGCCTTCCAGGAGGCCTTGGACAAAGTCGGACCAGGCTTCTAAGTCCACGAAGGGGTTGAAGATGTCAGAGCCCATGTCATCGGCTCCGAGTTCATCTTCGAAGGTTCGTTCGCCGGTTCCACAGACTTCGTGGCCGAGCGTCAAACGTTTGTCTTTCACTGAGCCCCAGGTCTTGGAACCGGTGTCGGAGCTACCGCCACCATCCATTCTTCGGTCGGTGCCATCTTCGGCCCCTTCGACCCGATCTTCCAGACCGTTATCCGATACAGATGTGGATCGTGTCGTGCAGAAACTTATGGAGAACACGTCCCTTTCCAAGTTGATTGCAGTTTCCTCCCAATTGGTATCGAAACTAGAAGGCCTCCCTTTATCTCCAACAGGTCCTCCTTCGAGACCCATCCATTTTTCGGAGCCGGGAGAGGATGAGCCGATGATAGTGGAGCCCTCTGTGCCGAAACCGTCCATTGCACGATCGACACCATTGACTTCGACTCCTTCGGAACCTGTAGGTGAGTCGCGGAGCCGGCGATCGCTCCTCGGTTCCGGGACCGAGAGTCGTACCGACCTTTCGGTGCCGACTCTCCCTCTCGGGGTCTCGGCGCAGATTGGCTCGGCACCGTCCTTGGGGTCGAGGCCCACGGCCCCCGTGTCTGGGATGCTTCCATGTTCTTCGGAACCGGAGGAGTCCTCAGCCCGGGGTTCAGGGGTTTTTGACCTTATGAGGAAGGTTTTGTCTACACAGACAACCACTTCATTGGAGGCGTCTTCTCCCTCCCCTAAGGAGCCGCTCTCTGTTTCTGCCCCCACGACCCATCCAAAGCGTAGAGCACCATTGCCTCAGCCACCCCCAGAGGGTGCCCCCTGTTCCTCGGAGGCCTCACTGGAAGCCCCCTCCGATGAGGTTCCGAGGAAAAGACTGTGCAAGAGGAGGCACTTGGATTCCCCGCAGGAATCTCTAACATCTGACACTGACTTGGATGAGGCAGAGGGGTCCCCAAAATCCCCCTCTGAGGATGTCTCATTTGCGGACATCTTGGAGATCTTAAAACAGAGGGGTGATTGGCAGTCCCTAGCCCCCACTGAGGATGAGTCGGTGTTGCTGAAGGCTTTTGGTGCTCAACCTTCTACCTCCTGGGTTACTCCGCCCTTCGATGAGTTAATGGATTTAATTGCTCGAAGGGCGTGGGAGACACCGGACACAGTGCAACCGGTCCCTCGAAATCCGAGCAAATTTATCACCGCCCCCCAGGACAAGTTTTATTTCACCAAGGGAGTCCCGGTCGATGCTATGGTGGTGGCGGCAGCCACTAAAAAGGAGATGTCTGAGTCTTCCTCTTCTGTTCATCCTTCTAATAAGGATTCTAGGACTATGGACAGATACGGGAAGCGCGTTTTTAGTTCAGCGACTTTTTCCATGCGTTCGCTAAACTATTTGACACATTTTACACGTCTGCAGAGGGATCTCATCAAGGAGCTGGGAGATACCCTCCAGGGTAACACAGATGCTGCTGTTTCAGATAAGGTAACAGCACAGCTTAACACCCTTACCTCCATAGTGAACCCATCCATGAGGCTCATCTCGTATGCGGCTGAAGGATCGAGTAGAGCTGCAGCTTCAGCGATTGCTCTAAGAAGACAATCCTGGATGTGGCTGTGCTCATTTGCGGAAGCCTTCAAGTCTTCCTTCGCCAACGCCCCCTTTGATGGTGCCACTCTTTTTGGGCCGAAAGTGAAGGAGACACTAACTCAGTGTGAGCAAGAAGGAAAGACTCTGTCTGCTGTCGGAGTCCGTTTTTCCGCTCCAACTAGACCGTACCCCAAAGGGCAACGAGGCGGAAAAATGTGGTTCCGTAAAACTCAGGGATCTTTCCAGGCCACACAGAGTGACTCCCCCCCAGAGGCAGAGGGGGGGTAGAAATGGAAGACGTCGCCCCGGCGGCAGAGTGGGTCCGCAGAACCAAGGCGACAGGGATCCTATCCCTGGTAAGCCTTTCCAGCACTCCTGAACGGGGGCCCGACTGTCCTGCTCTGGAGGCAGTTGGGGGTCGCTTGGCTTTATACCCACAGGCCTGGCTAACTCTCACCTCGGACTCTTGGGTAAAAAGCATTGTAACCAGAGGATACAAAATTCCCTTCATGTCAACTCCACCCCAACAAAGAAGGTTTCCAGATGTGCCACCTCATCTGCGAGGCCCAGCAGCAATAGAAATTTCAAAGCTGCTCGAAAAAAAGAGTCATCCAGCCAGTCCTGGCGGACCAAAGAGGATCCGGAACTTACTCAAGGTTCTTTTTAGTTCCAAAAAAGACAGGGGACTGGAGACCGATTTTGGATCTCAGCAATCTCAATACCTTCGTGAAGAAGGAAAAGTTCCGGATGGTCACGCTTCAATCGATCCTTCCATTTTTACAGAAGGACGACTGGATGTGCTCGATAGATCTGAAGGACGCATACTACCACATCAAAATGGCCGGACGTCCAGAGATCACCTGCGCTTCCGGCTGGGAGCCAGTCACGTTCAATTTCGAGCCCTGCCCTTTGGGCTCACCTCAGCCCCCAGGGTATTCACCAAATGCATGGCAGTGGTAGCGTCTCACTTGAGACATCTAGGATTCCGGGTGTTTCCCTATCTGGATGACTGGCTCCTCACCGCCACCACCGAGCGTCGCCTCATACAAGCCAGAGACTACACAGTCAACCTTTGTTCCCACCTAGGGATTTCCATAAACTTCGAAAAATCTGCCTTACTGCCCTCACAGCATATTTCGTTCATCAGAGCAGACCTAGATACACGTTCAACACTGGTAAAGCTCCCTCCAGTAAGGGCTTCATCCCTCAAGGAACAGGTTCTTCTTCTACTGCAAAGCAGGAAAGCCCCGGCCAAACTAGTGTTGAAGGTTTTGGGACTCATGGCAGTGTCCCTGATTGCAGTCCCTATGGGAAGATTGCACATGAGGCTCCTCCAATGGCTGCTGTTCACGCAGTGGTCGTTCCAGCAGTTACCCCTAGTGCACGAGATTCTGATAACAGATTCTTGCAAACGAGACCTCTCATGGTGGGTGTACAGTTAAGATCTCACTATGGGTCGTCCATTTGTTCTACCCAATCCGATGGCCACGATAACCACGGACACTTCTCTGATGGGGGGGGGGGACTATTTCAGGGAAGAACAGTCCAAGGGGAATGGTCCAACATGGAGTACAACCTGCACATAAATGTTCTGGAAATGAGGGCGGTGTTCCTGGCGTTGCAACACTTTCAAACCCTCCTACCTCTAGGAACAGTAGCAGTTCAGACAGACAACATGTCTGTAGTCTGGTACATAAACAGACAGGGGGGAACCAGATCTTACCCATTATACAGAGAGGCCATGAGAATTTGGCAATGGGCAGAGTCCACGGGTCGCTTTCTGATAGCAACGCACATCCCGGGGTCATCCAACGTCATTGCGGACAGGTTGAGCAGAGCCATCCTGTTACCTCACGAGTGGTCCCTCAAGCTACAGGTGGCGGAAAGAATTTTCCGCAGATGGGGCCAGCCTTGCTGCGATCTATTTGCTTCCCCGATGAATACCAAATGCAGAAGCTATTTTGCCCTTCTGCCCCCTCCGGGGGATGTCCCCAGGGACGCACTGATACATGATTGGCCCCCGGGTCTCCTATATGCATTTCCACCTACCCCCTTGATTCCCAAATTTCTTCAGAAAGCCAGGAACCTGGAAAGGACAATTATACTCATAGCCCCATTCTGGCCTCGACAGATATGCTTCCCCTTTCTTCGAGCCCATCAAACAGAGGAACCGTGGATCCTGGACCCAGTACCAGATCTACTGACCCATTTGTCGGGAGTTCCTCACCCGTCTCTTCTATCCCTCAAACTAGCAGCTTGGCTGCTCCACTTCCCTACCTAGCCAGGTCTGATCTACTTTCTCCGGCAGTTCAACGCATTCTGGTTGCCTCTCATAAGGCTTCCACTACAAAACTCTACAGGAGTAAATGGAAACGCTTTGTATACTGGGCATCTAGCCAACACTTGGACCCCCTAGTAGCTCCTTTACATAAAGTTCTAGAATTTCAATCCATCCTTTTTCACAAAGGAGCCTCTACTTCCACACTAAGAGTACAGTTGGCGGCCATATCCAACTACCATGTTGGTGAGGATGGTTCTCCTATTATGTCCCACAGGCTTTGTAAGGCTTTTATGAAAGGATCCTTCCATCTTCGACAGCCCGTCAGAGACCCTTTATTCCCATGGAATTTAAATTTATTATTGTCGCAACTAATGTTGCCACCCTTTGAACCAGCCTCTTCTTGCCTCCTGAAGTTCTTGTCGTGGAAGACACTTTTTCTCGTAGCTGTTACTTCAGCTCGAAGAGTTTCAGAGCTGCAAGCACTATCAGTCAAGCCGCCTTACTTAATTTTCCACCCAGATAGTCTCCTTGCGAACAAATCCGTCTTTCCTTCCTAAGGTATGCTCTGTCACGAATATTAACCAGTCCATAGAACTCCCTACCTTTTTTCAAAAACCATTCCAGCAAGTTGGAGTATATGCTGCACAAGTTGGATGTCCACAGGCAACTAAGATTTTATTTGGACAGGACTAAAGATTACAGGAAAACAGATCAGCTTTTTGTCGTGTTTGCAGACAATAAAAAGGGCATGGCAGTTACAAAACGTACACTATCTAAATGGCTTACTGATTGTATAGCCTTTGTATATTCTAAGTCGAATCAGGCCTTGCCTGCCAAACCTAAGGGCCATTCTACCAGATCCGTTTCCACTTCCTTGGCTCATGCAGCTCGTCTGCCTTTGGACACGATTTGTGCAGCAGCCACGTGGTCTAAACCACATACTTTCATCGCTCATTATAGGGTTGACAAAGCCTCCAAAGACAGGACATCTTTTGGTTCCACTGTGCTTAGGAACATTCTTCCATGAGTCACTCGGGGTGACGGAGCTAGGGACGCTACCCGTGTGTAAGAACAAATGGCGAGATTGAACACTCTCCCATAAAGAAGTTATGTTCTTACCATAACGTTCCATGTGGAGTGTTCATCTCGCCTTTGTTCTTACATTCCCTCCCTTCCCTCTCTCACGTGTTTGGAAGAACGAGTAGGACTAGAGTCTGGTCGAAATGCCTTAACCCCTTCCGGGTATATTGTTTCTTACCTCATGGGGTATATTTCGCTACCCTTAGTTAATTTGTTAAGTGAGATAGTGTCTCTGAGTTTTGTGGCTGTGTGTAGCCTTAGCACCTGAGGTTTTTGGTTGGTCTGGTTTACTTGCAAACTAGATCTGAGTAATGGCAGGGAGGATTGTGGGATATAGCCTGGTCTCGAGCTTCTCTAAGATGCAGAGCTTTGCTATGCGGCCGACTCGGAGCCGAGGATCGGCTCCGAACCCGTGTGTAAGAACAAAGGCGAGATGAACACTCCACATGGAACGTTATGGTAAGAACATAACTTCTTTTTTTCAACACAGGCCCGGGGAGAAAAGCTGCATTTGCTTACATTGCATTATACTTTATGTTCCAGTTAAACAGAGTTTGCATTTTTAATTGCATTTTTAATTTTTAATTGCATTTATACATTCTAAGATTTTGCAGAGGTGGAAGTTACTGAACAAAAAGCTCACGTGCATCTTGGTGGATTGTATAGGCAGCTGTTGTATATAAAATAGTTTTGTCATTTCAGTGAGAAGTTTGACTGTATTCTGTTTAAGGAGAGTATAACCTACCTCTTTTTTCCTCATTCAAGTTTCCTGGTAACACTAGATTAAAAAAAAATGCTCATCACATTCCTATTCATCCAGACCTAAGGGGTTTCTTAATGTTTTGTGAGTCAGGATCACATTCAGTTCCCTGCCTTACTCTTTGGATTATCCACTGAGCCAAGAGTGTTTATAAAATGTCTAAGCTCTGGTTATAGCTTATTGCAGGCTACAAGGTATCCACATTTTTCCATATTTAGATGACTTTCTTATCTTTGTAGAGTCTTTTTCAAAGCATCCAGAATCTCTCTGTTGGGTGAGAAGCTTCTTACACAAGCTGAGATCCAAGAGAACATTCAGAAGTCTTAACTCCTCACAGGATTGTGTTTCTGGGATGTCAACAAGACACCACAGTTCAAAGAGATTTTTCCACGGGAAAAATAGGTCTATATCTAGAACTGTTTCTAGGGTTTTCCACTCAGACTTTGGCCATTGCAAGGAAATACCTCTGGGTTTTTGGTTTCATGAGTTCTATGATTTTCGTGATACTACTGGCAAAAATCTACATGAGAAAATACGTTGGTGTCTGAAGTCTCTCTTGTTCCAGCACCCCTTGTTTTTTTGGAGCCCAGTGCTGGGATTTGTCAAAATAATCACTTGGTGGAGACAACAGATATCCCTAAATCCATGGTTTCCCTTCACCCTCCCTGTTCCAAAGCAGTCAGTCACCACAGGCTCTTTTGACTTTGCTTGGGGAGCAGTTTCAGAATGGATAACAGTGCAAGGTATGTGAAACAACAAGAACAAATGCAAACATGCAAATACAAAAGAGATGATGTTATGTAGTCCAATCTCGCCTACATTCTTACCCGTGGGTTCTGAGCCGAATGTCGGCTCCGACTCGGCCAAATGTTTTTAGCTTAAAGTCTTTCTATTGGCTGGGCTAACATGGTATCCCATGCTGCACTGCTCTCTATCCCCAGATCTTGTTTGCCGCTCGTGTAGCTCGGACATGGTCTCGCTCTTGGCTGTGGCCAAGTACCTTTTTTCTTCCTTATCAGAGAAATTTGTTGCAAACAAAAAGGTATTTTAATAGCTATTGTGTGTTCTTGTCTTGTAAGAAAATTGTTTTGGATCATTTTTTCTGTGGTATCCCACTAGCTGTTTCCAGCAGGCTAGACCCATTTCAGTTAGAGGACCTAGTCTGTCCCCTTGCTTTCTTTGTGTCTTTTGAGTTTACCGGGTCTAAGTACCTTTTAATTTATAGGTATTAGTCCCTTCTCCCTTGTGTTTGTGTCTAAGGATCATTTAACTTAGAGATCTTGTGGTATTTGTTTGTTGTAGTTTTTTTCCCGCCTTGTTACTGTTAGACTGTTGGTCCTTTATTTAGTGTTTGATTGTCTTGGTGCTTTATTAGTGTTGGTTAACTATGTCCAAGGGTACTAAGGAGCACAAGCCCTCGGGCTTCAAGAAGTGCTCTATGTGCAGTTGCCGATGGACACTCCGTCTGTGTATATTGTCTGGGAGCGATTCATCTCCAGGAGTCCTGTAGCTTCTGTCATGCTTTTAATCCGCGAGTTCTTCAAGAAAGGAAGAATAAATTGATTTTGAAGGGACTTCTGAAACCCTCCTTCGAAGAGGGTCTGGAGAGTGCTTCCAGCTCTTAGACTAAATCTTCAAAATCAAAAAACAGATCTCCGGCTCCATCAGTCTCCACTGAGCCACCAGAGAAAATAGCAAAGTCTGCTTTGACATCCTCGGCTCCATTGTCTTCGGGGCCACAGGAAGTGTCAGTTGTTATGGAACCTGCTTCGACTTCAATTTTCTTGGAACCTGTTCGGAGCCGATCGCCTAGCATTAGGCCAGTATCCCCTCCTCGCAGGTCCCCTTCGGAGAGGAGGTCTCGATCTCCTTCTCTATCCTCTAAAGCCTCCAGGACCTTATCAGATGTGGACATCGATAGAGTGGTGCAGAGACTCCTTCAGTCACCGGTTCTGGCAAAATTGTTTTCGGCTCCAACCCAGTCTGCTCTAGAGCCAGTCCCTCAACCTGCTTCAATACTTCCTCCTCGGAGCACACCTCAGCTTTCGGAGCCGGAGTGCTCGGCTCCGCGTGATGTCCCTAGGTCGGTTCCGACAGCCCCTTCTGGCTTATCGGTGCCGATGTCAGCTCCGATCCCGTCGGTGCCGTCCACGGGGTTCAGGACTCAGGATTCTTAAGTCGGACCCGAGGGAGAGGCTTCGGGACACCTCTCGGCTCCTAGTCTTCCTCTCGGTGCTTCAGAGCAGGGAAGTTCGACTCCTGTTGTAGCTTCGGAGGCTGGTCGTTCTTCGGACTCTGGGGGACCAGCCTTCGAGGCCATGCGGAGCGTGCTGGCCAGGTCGTCAGCGGCATCATGCGGGTCATTCATTCTGTCCCCTACTACACCGGTGCAGGTCTCTGATCACCATCTATCTCTAGACAGCGGAGCCCCAAGTCCTCAGGGTACCCTCACGAGTGGTCCCCACATTTCTGAGGGTCCCTCAGAGTTTTTGCCTGAGGAGCCACTCAGAAAGAAGACGTGCAAGAGGAAGCACATAGATTCCCAAGATGAGTCTCAAACATCAGACACCGACCTCGAGGAATCGGAGGGGTCCCCCAAGACATCCTCTGAGGATGTTTCTTTCTCTGACATCCTAGCGATTTTGAAACAAAGAGGTGACTGGCCATCCAAAGCCCCCTCTGAGGAGTCAGTCTTCCTGAAGGCCTTTGGTGCTCAGCCCTCCGCCTCCTGGGTATCCCCACCCTTCGAGCTTCTGGATTTGGTTTGTCGAAGGGTATGGGAAACCCCTGACTCTGTGGAACCAGTCCCCAGGAGACCCAATAAATTTTTGTCTGCTCCTCCTGATAAGGAATTTGTCCAAGGGAGTCCTTGCGGATGCCATGGTGGTGGCAGCTGCCACTCAGAAGGAATTAGCCGAGACTTCTTCCACCATCCATCCCCCTAACAAGGAGTCTAGGACCATGGACCGGTATGGGAAGCGTACTTTTTCTTCAGCGACCTTTACCTTATGGTCACTGAATTATTTATCACACTTTACACAGCTCCAGAGAGATCTCCTCAAGGAGCTTGGAGATTCTCTCACGGGTAACGTTTCTGAGGCGGTGGCTCAGATGGTCAATGCTTAGATGTCTACCCTCAATTCCATTGCAAACTCCTCCATGAGGCTAATCTCCTACGCAGCCGAAGGAGCGAGTAGTGCAGCTAGTTCAGGAGTTACTCTTAGGAGGCAGGTCTGGATGTGCCTTTGTCATTTCGCGGAGGCCTTCAAGTTTTCATTCACCAGCGCCCCTTTTGATGGTTCCTCTTTGCTCAGAACCAAGGTGAAAGACATTCTCACCAGGTGCGAGCAGGAGAAAAAGACTCTGTCTGCCATAGGAGTCCATTTTTCCCTTCCCTCTAGGCCTTATCCCAAGGCCCAGAGGGGTGGCAAAATGTGGTTCAAGAAATCACAGAGGTTTTCTCCTGGTGCACAAGGTGAGCCCCCCCTCCAGAGGCAGGGGAAGGGGTGGTTATTCAGGGAGATGCCACCCTAGGGGCAGAGGAGACCCCCACAACTCGGGAGACCTCGATTCCTTTCGTGGTTCTCCCTACCGCCGCTCCTGATGGGAGGCCCGACTGTGCGTTTCCGGAGCCAGTCGGAGATTGAATCTCATTATACCCGGTGGCCTGGCAAGACATCACCCAGGACCAATGGGTTCTACGAATAATTTCCGGAGGATATGTCATTCCTTTCTCGTCAAATCCCCCTCCAATCAAAAAAATCCCGGATGTTCCACCCAGTCAAAGGGATTACGCAGCTTCAGAATTTACAAAGCTGCTAGAAAAAGGAACCATCCAACATGTCCCCTCAGACCAGATCGGATTAGGGACTTACTCCAGATTCTTTTTGGTGCCAAAAAGGACAGGGGACCTGAGACCCATATTGGATCTCAGTCAGTTGAACACCCATGTGCAAAAGTCCAAGTTCCGAATGGTCACATTGCAGTCTATTCTCCCATTGTTGGGAAAAGAAGTGTGGATGTGCTTCATCGACCTTAAGGATGCTTACTACCACATAAATATGGACAGGGCATCCAGAAGTCACCTACACTTCCGGCTGGGAGCCAGTCATTTTCAGTTTCGAGCCCTGCCCTTTGGTCTCACCACAGCCCCCAGGATGTTTACCAAATGCATGGCAGTGGTGACTGCTCACCTGAGACGTCAGGGATTCCAAGTGTTTCCATATCTGGATGACTGGCTCCTTACTGTCACTACCAGGCATCTACTACTTCAGACCAGGGACGCTGTTATCAACCTATGTCCACAGTTGGGCATCACATTGAACTGGGAAAAATCTGCCTTGCTGCCCTCACAGCGTGTCACTTTTATAGATGCCGAACTAGACACCGTCCTCATGCGGGCATTTCTACCACAGGAAAGAATCAGAGTCCTACAACAACAAGTTCACGCCTTGCTCCCTCTGAGAAGAGCGAAGGCAAGATGGGTCCTCCAACTGTTGGGGACAATGGCTGCTATGATTATGTTAGTCCCTCTAGCAAGGTTACATATCAGGCTCCTTCAGTGGCTACTCTTCGCCCAGTGGTCTCTTCAACGTCTTCCACTTTCTCACCCTATTCTACTCAGACAGGTGCAAACAGGATCTCAGTTGGTGGCTTTGCACCGACAACCTGAATGCAGGAAAGCCCTTCGTTCCTGCGCCCCCGGTTGCCACGTTGACCACGGATGCCTCCCAGATAGGGTGGGGGGGCATTATCTAGACAGGACAGTCCAAGGCACGTGGCAAGAGCACGAGATGCATCTGCATATCAATGTCCTGGAGATGAGAGCTGTGCTACTAGTGTTGCAAGCACTCCAGAGTTTTCTTCCTCTTGGGACTATTGCAATCCACTCAGACAATATGTCAGTGGTGTGGTATCTGAACAAGCAGGGAGGAACCAAGTTTTACCCCCTTTGCAGAGAGGCCATGCGAGTGTGGTAGTGGGCAGTGTCTTCCCAACGTTTTCTGGTGGCAATGCACATTCCGGGGAAGTCCAATGTGATTGCAGACAGGCTAAGCAGAGCTATTCTGATGCCTTACGAGTGGTCCCTGAACTGTCAAGTTGCGGAACAGATCTTCCCCAGGTGGGGTCAGCCTTGCTACGACCTTTTTTCCAGCCCCCTCAATGCCAAATGCGGCAGCTACTTCACGTTGACCCCCCCCCCCGGGGGGCATCACCCAGGGACGCTGTAGTCCACGATTGGCCCTCCGGTCCCCTTGCTGTCAACGGTTATTCAGAAAGCGCAATCCTTGGGAAGCAGAATGATTCTGATTGCCCCACACTGGACTCGTCAAATTTGGTTCCCCTTTCACCATCCCTATCTCATGGACGCTCCTTGGAATCTGGACCCACAACCAGACTTACTGACGCACATGTCAGGGCAGCTCCGTCCCTCTCTTTGGACCCTCCGGTTGACAGCCTGGCTACTCCACTTCCATCATTAGTTAGGCTTCATCATTTTACGCCAAAGGTGGTTCATATTTTATCTTCCTCTCATAAGCCCTCGACCAGGAAAATTTATTACAGCAAATGGAAGAGGTTTTCAATCTGGGCACATGCCAAAAAGATTGACCCTTACACAGCTCCTATTTCATCTGTATTGGAGTTCTTGTCTATGCTCTTTTACCAGGGTTCAGCGGTCGCAACCATTAAAGTTCAATTGGCGGCGATTTCTACCTTTCATGTCGCAGAAGAGCCTAGCCTGATGGCACATAGACTCTGTAAGGCTTTCCTGAAGGGCATGTTATTACTTCGTCCTCCGGTATCAGAACCTGTTATGCCTTGGGACTTAAACTTTGTTCTACAGGGTCTTACTTCACCCCCCTTTGAGCCTGCAGCCACTTGCGATTTAAAATTCTTAACTTGGAAGACTGTCTTTTTAGTAGCCATCACGTCAGCCAGACACATGTCGGAGCTTCAAGCTTTATCAATCAAACCCCCTTATTTGATTTTTCATAAGGACAAGGTTTCTCTCAGACCGAACTCCTCCTTTCTTCCAAAAGTGGCGTCAGTCAGTAACCTTAACCAATCTATTGAATTGCCAGTGTTTTTTTCCCCAGTTTTCAAACAAGGCAGAATTCAAATTTCATCAATTGGATGTGCACAGAGAATTACGTTTTTATTTGCACAGAACGAAAGACCTCAGAAAATCTGATCAGTTGTTGGTTTCTTTTTCAGAAAACAGAATTGGGTCTTCTATCTCCAAAGTCACATTGTCCAGGTGGATTTCCAGTTGTATTTCTTTCATCTATTCATCAGGGGGTAAAGATTTACCATTCCGGGTGAAGGCTCACTCTACTCGGTTTGTATCTACATCTACAGCTTTTCAGGCCAGATTGTCTATGGATAATATTTGTGCTGCGGCTACTTGAGCATCTCCTCACACCTTTGTTACTCATTACAAGTTGGATGTGGTATCTAGGGGTAGGTCTTCCTTTGGTTCCACAGTGCTCAGGAGTATTTTTTACTGAGTCTCCCAGGACTTAGGTGCTGGGGACGCCGTCCCACGGGTAAGAATGTAGGCAAGATTGGACTACATAACATCAAGAAGTTATGTACTCACCATAACGTTCGATGTATGTAGTCCATCTCGCCTCACATTCTTACCCCCCCCCCCTTCCCCTGTCCTGGAGGATCTGGAGGTTGTCTGGTTTCAGAGCTCCCTTCATTCTTGGTTTGTTCTTCCTTTCCTTAGGTGTTGTTATGCATGGAGAATGAGAGCTGGTGCTCGCAGCAAACTAGATCTGGGGATAGACAGCAGTGCAGCATGGGATACCATCTTAGCCCAGCCAATAGAAAGACTTCGAGCTAAAAAGTTTGGCTGAGTCAGAGCCGACATTTGGCTCCGAACCCACGGGTAAGAATGTGAGGCGAGATGGACTACATACATCGTACGTTATGGTGAGTACATAACTTCTTGTTTTCCCTAGTCAAGGCACTTGACTCTCAGAATCATCTTTGGTCCCTGAGACCTCTTCAAGTTAGGGATAATACCAAAGTTTTTTGGTAAATCAACAAGCAAAGAAGCAGCAGGTCCTCACCCCATATGCAGATAACCATGTTAGCTTGGGATATAGCATCACAGCACAATTCACTCTAACATACATCTTACATTCCATCAGAGCAAAATTGTGTGGCAAACAAGTTGAGCAGGACAATGGCAGACTCTCATGAATGGAAACTAGATCATCCCAGATTTGATCCTTATGTGGGAAGATGACCCTCTTTGCTTTCTCCCTGAACAATCAGTTGGCAAGATTCTGCTTCAGGACTCCATGCAAGAAGGCCTGGAAGTCAGATGTATTTTCTTTTCCTTCAACAGGAATGTTCATGTATGCTTTTCCACTAATATCCAGGGTAGTTTGATTGAATCTTCATTGTGGTGACTTTCTGGCATGAGCCAGCATGGTTCTCCCTTCCTTTGGAAATGGCTAGGGGCAGTTAACACAAGCTTCCTCACAGACTGGATCTACTCATACAAGAACAGGGCTGTTGGATACACCCCAACACCAATCAAATTTGTCTGACTACCTGAATGATGGGGTCTTGATTTTTTTTTTTTTTTTTTTCACTTTTTTACTGAGGATATCCAGCAGGTACTAATGGAAGCAAAAAAGCCTACTAGAAAGTAATATATTAGCAATTGGAAAAGGGTTTCTAGTTGGTGCCAGCAACTGTTTAGGGCTAGCAGTTCTCTTTTATAATGTTTGTGTGAGTTGCTATCTTATGGACATTTGTACTCCTCTGTTAAGGTTCAGTTATCTACCTTTTCAGCGTGTTTCCTCCTCTTTCAGTGAATTCTCATGTCAAAATGTTTTTCAAAGGGTTTTGCATGAGAGGTCTCCAAGAAATCCGGTGACCCCTCCTTGGGATCTTAATTTTGTGTTAGAGAAGCTAACACTTGCTCCATGTCAGCCAGTTAAAAGGCAAATAGGTCCACCACAGGAAAAGAGTCACAATAAGGCTAAGACCACAGAAAAACTTGTAGGAAGCAATTTAATCCACAATTCCACGACTCAGTCGTGGAATTGTGGATTAAATTGCTTCCTACAAGTTTTTCTGTGGTCTTAGCCTTATTGTGACTCTTTTCCTGTGGTGGACCTATTTGCCTTTTCATTTGTTGTGGATTCCTGTTTTGGAGTCCTTTGCACCTTTTTTTAATGTCAGCCAGTTAACCTGGTTGACTTGAGGTTCTTAACATTTTACTGATTGCTCGGACCTCTGGAAGAAGGGTATCTGAGTTGCAAGCATTTGCAGTAAATCAACCCAACCTCATTTCGCACAGGGTAAGGTTTCTTTTGAAGTCTAATCCTTTTGTGCTTAGTGTTATCCGAGTTTACTTTAAGCCAAACTATCCATCTTCCCAATTTCTTTCCTGAAACCAAAAATGAGTGAGAAAGTATACGCCATACCTTGGATGTCCACAGACAACTCGGGTACCAAGTCTTTCAGAAATTCGGATCAGTTGCTCATTATTCCTTTTGAAGGTAAGAAGGGACGACCTGTGTCAAAACAGATTATTTCCAAATGGTTGTCTGAGGCTATTAACTTTTGTTATACTCATCACAACAAAACCATTCCAGGCAGTGTCAAGGCCCACTCTTCCAGGGCCTTGACTTCATCTGTGGCTATTTGGAAAAGTGTTGGATTCTAAAAGTATTCTAGAAGCTGCAACTTGGTCCTCTGTACATACTTTGTAAAAAAGCACGATTATAGTACTTAAGTGTGATTCCTTCTCTAGGTCTAGATCTGACTGTGCAAGGGCCATTCTCCAGTGGTTCCTGGACTCCTCTCCTTCCACCTCCCAAATGTAGTAAGCTTAGTGTATTCTGCATATACATCCAAGGCTACTACAGTGGTATTTAGTAAGATGAATACAGTACAATTATGTATTACTGTAACACACCACCATAAAAACCAACTGCCAGTCATTAGCGGACCGGAGTTCCGCTGTGGCGATCCCTAACCGGGAAAAGCCGAAAGACAAACAACACCAGCATGTATTACCATAACAGTCAACATTCAAATGATCATTGCTGCAGTAGCTGCTCCCTCCCCTTGTTTTTTTGGTGTGTTGTTTATGCTGGGGTGTGGTTATTTAAATTTTTTTTTTGTTTTCTTTTCTTTTGTTCTTCCTAGCATTGTCCTTCCAGGGCTCAGCCTCCCTGTCTGCTGGCAGGAAAGCTCTGAAGAGGTTCACTCCCAAACTTCTCTTTTAGTCAGCTCAGCTTGGCTTGCCTGACATTTTGGGCATGTGGAAGGTGTCCTGATGCTTTGGAAACTGACTGGCTGTTATATTCTTTGCAGGATGTAACCCATATAGATAAGAATACTGCATCAGTGATCATTCAAACATCCATCATTATGGTAAGTTTTACTTATACAAAGGTACTTTCTCAAAAATTGTTTCTTAATACTACTGCATGTTTTGTTTTCCTTAAATCAGTCTAGTCATCCCCGATTTATTCCTGAAGGCAGAAATTGAGAAGAAGAAGAAGAAGCCCTTTACACACCTTGAGTACACCTTGAGTATTTATTACAAACTCAAATTATATTTGAAGCGAGTTGTTGTGTCTTTTGGCTTTTCCCGGTTAGGGGTCGCCACAGCGGAACTCCAGTCCGCTAATGATTGGCAGTAGATTTTTACGTGCGAATTGCCGGTCTTGACGCACAACTTTCAACGAAGGTACGCCCATTCATGCATGTCTCCACACAGAAGACGCTCTAGCTGAGAATCGAACAGGACAACGTCTTAATGTGAGGCGACAACGCTACCGCAGCACCACCACCGCACAGTTACTAATCAATTCCTTTAATTGCTTTGCCTTTTGCCTTCAGATAACTGACTTCCTGTTGGAAAAATGTTGCTGCTGTTAAAGGCTTTTAACCAGAAGCACATCTGCTTCAAAAATGTTTCCATTACAAGCATTTTATTCTTTGGCCACTTGGTTATTGGTTAACACCTTCACCAAGCATCACTTGGATTGTGACTGCAGAATTAGGTCTCCTTTGGAGCTTCAGTGCTTCAAGAATCATCTTGAGCCTTCTTCCTTAGGCCATTGCTCAACTTCTGCCTCCTGCGGGATTTTAATACTGTTCGATTCTTCTCATATGTACACTCACTGAGGATGACTCTCTGAATCGGATGTAATAAATATGTAGTCATCCTCTTCTGAGAGAATCCTCCTTGATGGTTGGTTGCTAATTACACTGCAGCACTCCTGTGTTTACACAGTCAGATCTGTAAGTCAAACATTACACATACACACACACACACACACACACACACACACACACACACACACTCTTGTACATTTTTTCTGTTCTTAAAGGAAAACTCCACCCTCTCATACAGTTTAACTCAATTGTTAGGTTTCTTTTCTCCCTACAGTATGGTTCCAGAATTGCGTTGGTACCAGAAACCTGCTTGTACTTTCTAAAGCTTTTATTTCCTTGCACTGGAGTCAAAGGAAGGGAAAGCCCACCTACTTTTTTTTTTTTTAAACTCAACTTCTCACATACTTTGCAAAGAATTTTGTCTCCACCTGCATAACATATCATAGATGCAGTTAAATCTGTAGTTTACCCTGTCAGGTACTGCTGTCAATCTTAGATGGGCCATTAAACCTGGTAATGTCAGGAACACAGCAACAGGTGATATAAAAAGACAGAAAGCTGTGGAACTGTCTTCCACTGTTTTTATTGCAGAGTGGAGGAGAACTTAACACTTCCCTTTCATAGCAAAACAAAGCAATTAGATCAGCCAGGGTTTAAAGGCAGTTGTCAACTCTTCTGACAAATTTACATAAGTAGCAACACAGTACTAAGCTTTAAATGTTGTTTGTAATAGTTTATATGTTAAGTAGTATCAAAGATTTCTGTGACATTTAGAGAAAGGTCAGAAATTATTTTTTCGTGCAAAGCATCAATGCATTTACCATTTTCAAGCCCCCCCCACCGACACACACACACAAGCCAGAACTGCAGAAAGAGAGTGAGGTGGCAATGCTATCAACTAGGTGCACTGATACTGTGCATAAAAAGTCTTTTATGCTTTTTTTGTGACATCCATCCACAGGGAGATGCATATCTGGTACATGCAGATGAATTGAATTTGTAAGAGATTCCCACTGACTTTGAGTCAGCCCTTACATTGTTGCAACCATAACATACAGCTCAATTTACTTTAACATATATTTACTGTGTGCCCTTGCATTAAAAACACAAAGAAAAGGAAATCAGAAGTACTTAACTGTATTTAAATGCATACACACACCTGCTTTTATACACATGTACTTTATACACATATACAGAAACGTATACACACCTACTGTATATGTTTGTGGGTGTGTGTGTGTGTGTGTGTGTGTGTGTGTGTGTGTGTGTGTGTGTGCAATATGCGTGCATACAATTAATTATTTATAATAAACAACATAGTATAGTTAAGCATTATTAATGTATACATTCTAGTAAATGTTGCTCAGTGATTTACTTGGTCACTGTCACACTGGCTGTGTTGCATACGTAGTCTTGTTTAATGTCTTCGTCAATATTTTTGTCTTTGTATTGTATCAAAATTAATAACTCAGCCGGTGACACACTGTTTGCCAACTCTGCAGGTAGATCCAGGAACTCACTCCCAGGTGATATTACTTTACTTACCACCATGAGTCAATTTAAGATAAGACTCTTAACAGTATTTGACACTAAACTGGCTATGTCAGTGTATCAGACCAGACTAACTCTCCTCTACTATGAGTTAATAACTATAATTTAGCTTAGTTGTGTTACTTAATCCGGCTTTACACCCGGGATTATCTCTGACCTTGGAATTTGTATAACTTGTTAAGTATGTAACCACTGTATATATTGTATTTGTAATCTTAACTGCTTATCTTTGAGCTTTTCTCCCCAGGCCTCTGCTGAAAATGGACATGAATCCACTCGAACTATCCCGGTCAACAAATTTAAAATAAAATAAATAAATAAAATATTGCTAATTGCTAAGTGCATGTAATTATTATCTTTGCCAATGTAGCCAAAGTTGTGGGACCAGTTCACTTTACTGGTTACCAAAGTATAAATAGATATGAAATAGAAAAAAGGAGGGTGAATATGACAGAAATAATCGAGGAACTAGTAAAGCACATTTTAAGCTGCATCATTCATGAGAGAAAAATCCTCCCACTGAAAGCATTAGGAAGTAGCAGACAGACTAAGTTTAGAGTCCTACTACTTGTCACTTGTAAATGTACAGCAAGGATCATTTACTGCAGTGAGAGTTTTCACACCTCAGCATGAGTCTGTGGGGGAGGGTTTGTCAGATCTTTTTGGCCTACAAAAGACTCTTCTTATAAAAACCTTTAATTTATCTACTTTCTTTTGCTGCACGTAGCTGCTGTTTATAGCATAGAATGAGCTCTGACAGACACACAAATGAGGTTCAGTCAAGTCAACATAGAAGCAGCTCTGTTACAGAAGGTGTGTTTAGATGATAGTGCTGTACAGTCCTCCCATTCAGTCTTAATGGCATGAGAAAACACCACTTCCTTATGTCTAGCATGAGTAATATAAAGAGGACTTGAAATGTATTCTGGGAAGAAGGAATGAAAGCACAAGAAAATAAGATCATGTTACCAAGGCAGGCCACATCATCCATTTTGAGAGGAACGCATTAAAATTGTAAAAGAAGCTCTTGGAGTGATTTTGAGGCATTAAAATAGCACAAAAACAAATATACAATGAAAAAAATGTGTTGTTGGGTTTTTTTTTTGCGTTCTAAGGTGGAGTTTACCTTTAAGGACTGTTCACTGACTGGTTGGAGCAGTCTGTCAGATGCAGCAGCTAAGTGTGCTGCCTTAACCTGGCTTGTGATGTCATGGTGTGTATCTCAAGCATATGAGTTTAAAGAAAAGAGTATCCAAGCTGAAGATAGCCAGAGAGATTATCCCAGTCATGCACCCACTAAGAAGGACTTCCTCACAGAATAACTGATATGGTGAGTTCACATCTGTTATGTTTTCAGAATACATGTGCTACTTAGTTTTGGGGCAAGGACCAAAGTGACATGTATATACTGGAGCTTTTGACTTGAAGGAAAGCTACATGAGGAGCACAAGGATGCACCAAATTTTAGGTTACCATTTTTTCTAGGCTAATCAAGAAATGGCTTTGCAAACTCCAGTATTGTATTTGCTGGCAAACAAGATGGTAGAGTTTGCAAAGTCTCCACTTCCAAATATCCATTCTGTGCAGACATTGTATCAGTGCTACACAGTTATGGTGGAGGAAGAAACAAGAAATAGATGTTCTGTCTCCTGGAATGGTAAGCAGGTATGCATTTTTACATCTTGAAGTGTGCATAATGCAGGGTTAACTGGATGAGGAAATGGGAGGGGGGGAGGTGGACATAGGGTGTGACTTGCACCCAATCATTACCCCTTTCAAAGTTGGCAATCCTAACCCATATATCCTCTCCTGTATTGAAGGCCATTGTGTTTGATACTGTTCCCTGTGCAGATTGGTATATGATAGTTTATATAAACTGCGGAATCAGTAGTGATTATGCATCTGGTTTAAGACCGGTTAAGGGATAGACCTCAGGATGAGAGAGTATTTTACCATGTCTCATGAACTATGCATATAAAACATAAAATCTAAGAATCACTAATGTATTCCTTTAGTTTTGGTATGTTGTCCTTCCAAGATCACTGTTGCAGTATTTTTTACAATAGGGATATCCTGTTAAGGGTAGTCATATGTCTGGCCAGCATACCAGGGTAGCCATAAATCTGGCCAGCATACCAAGGTAGCCATATGTCTGGCCAGCATGCCAAAGCTTGGACCTGTCCACATGTCATATAGCCAGTGTATGATCTAAGCCTGATGGGTGGAGGTACATAAGGGAAGTGCATACTCTAAAACCTCAGAACTTTGGCACTACTCGGAACACAATACTCTGTTTTTGGTCTGTTCATATATCTCAAAGCTGATTACCTATCTTTTTGAAGAGATAATTACCCTATTGGGGACCATTCCTTTTCTTTATACTTTTAAGTGCATGTCATCCAGAAGAGGGAAATGGGATTGTGGGAGGCAGCTGTCCCATAAGGACGGTCATGGTAAGTGCTTGTTTTGCTTGAGAGCAAGGGCATAACCATAGGGAGTGTTCATTTTGTCAGTCCTTCATCTGTAAGACCCTATGTAGCTACCGGTTTGGTTTACCAAGGCACAATTTCATTTTAGTCTTCTCAGCCTGGCATCCAGAGTCCACAAAAGATGATGTCTGAGAAAATTAAATCGGGAGATTTCAGGTGTCCAGTCCCTACAAGACATCTCTGCTGTGTTCCATGATGAAACCCCAGTCCTGTTCCATCACCAGCTCCCACTGTTGTGACCCTGTTGGAAGCCGATATGGAGCAGGCCACCTGCACGTTTGCAGTGGCTATCAGACATCTGTTGCTGACAAGAAATAGGAATTGAAGCTGGTTATTTCAGAAGGGGCAGGGGCTATTCCTCAGATCCTTGTACAGGCAAAGTACTCTACTCCGTCATTGAGGTATATTAGATCTCTGACACCCCCCCCCCCTCAAGATTTGTGCAGGCTGATGTCCCCACATGAAAGAAGCAAGAGACTATGTATGCTTCTCCTGTGGTAAGAGACACTTAAAAGGAATGACAGGACTTCACGCAAGGATTCTAAAGTTCTAATGTCTCTGCAGCCACCTCAGAGTTTTTAGGTACTCTGCATTGTTGGAACCTCTTTTTTTTCCTCTGCTCCTTTAAAGAGGTGTAGGGATTCTTTGGAACATGAGGACTTTTGATTCTGATAATTAACCTCTTGCCTTTTCTTTTCAAATTCATTCTCCCTTAGCTGCTTCATATGAAGAGGATTCTGTTTACCCTGATTCCTCTTTAGAAGAAATTTCTTGTGGGAATACAGCAATTAAAATGATGCAACATTTCCCACAGGCGAGTTCTAAAATGTCTGATGTTCAGCAGAGGTATTATGATATTCCCATGTTGCAGTATTCTTAGTGTGGGATTCTTCACCTCAGGCGACCCAAATATCGGCTCCTATACAAAAGCTTAAGCCTGGTTGCTGTGGTTGCATGGGAAGTTACATGTAGGGCCATAAGCCAGGGGTCTTAAATGTGATGTCTGCACACACAAACCTCAGAACTTTTCTACCGCATTTGAATGTCAGATTGATCGCATCGCTCCTCTACTATCAAGCTAAGCACCCCTTTGTGGATTTTGTTCTTTTCTATTGCTTGTGCTCGGTTTGCTGACTTACCTTTAGCTGATGTCTGCCAAAAAGGGTAAATGCCGATGTGGACTCCAAATTCCGTATAAAGACTCGCATGACCGTTGCGTTTCACGACCATACCTCCTGTCCCATTTGCCAATCCTTTATTCCAAAGACGCTCAGAAGTCATCATGCCACCCTTAATCTTTACTTAGAAAACCACTTAGGATGGATCCAGAGTCAGCCACCCAGGTGGAACCACCACAGAAAATGGCCGAGATTCCTCTGCCTACTTTCTGTGCCTCTCTGCCATCGGATGCCCCACCAGCTGCCAATATAGGGGTTGAAGGATGTTCACTAGAGCCGTCTACTTCACCGATTCCCCTTGAGGAAGTCACTGCTGAGGTACCGGCCGTCACATCCATGGAGATTGCTCAGACGATGGTTTCAACCGACGTCGAGGGGAAACTAGGCCCCACTGCATGCCCGACTGGAATGTCAGAATCCAAGGCCCCAGCCTAAGCTCAGGCCCCGGGAACTAAACCTTCTCCCAAAGCTACTCCTTTGAAAAGGAAGCAAAAAAATAAGCATTTATCTGCTCCTGCTGAGGGATTACCTGACTGGCAGTCTTTTACTCAGTCTTTAATGCAGGCCTTCATGGCTCTTAGGCCCTCAGCCTCCACTCCCTCCACCATCCCTGTCCTTAGCCCAAAGCTTGCCTCAGCTACTTCTATTTCCCTGCCCACTTCTCATGAAAGAGAAGAGGAAGAAGAACTTTACTTTTCATCATCTGATGAGTCCACTACTTACTCATCAGAGATTTACCTCTCCCCTGGAATATTATTTCCTTGATGAGGAATCCATACAAGGGGACTCTTCCCCCAAAGGACATCACTTTGAGAGACAATTACCAAAATGAAAGAATATTTCAAATAGAATATTTCCCAAATGAATGAAACTCAAAAAAGATATTTTGAGTTGCTTCAAGTTGAATCCCCCTCCTCTCCTGCCATCCCTCCAGTTATACCTGCATATCTGGATGCATTTGCTTCATCATCCAAAATATTCTGATTTTCAGCCACCTGCTCCTAAGAGACCTGACTGTTTCTATAAGGTGCCTGATGACCATAACTTTCTTGTGAAACCCCCCCTTGGCAGACCCGGCAGTGATTGCTGTAGCCCCAGACAAGCAGTCAAGACTAATCCCATCTTCGTCCCTTTTGCCTACAGACAAGGACAGCAAAAGTATGGACAGGCTAGGCAAGAAGATCTATACCTCCTCCACCCTAGCCTTCAGAGCTATTATCAAACGCATATGATTAAATATGCCTTGGATCTAGTATCCCAAGCATCTTCATTCCTATCCTTCCTGCCTGACTCTCTTAACAAGACGGAGTTACAATCAAACCATCCCTGGCATCTCAGGTAGTCAGACATTCAGTTAGATGCAGCTGAAGCTTCTGCTTGGTCTGCTGCATTTGGATCTGTGCTATGCAGATACTCATGGGTAAGACTTCATCCCCTGCCTCTGAGGACTTCCAGTCCAAAATCCTTGCTGCTCCACTAGACCAAAACCTCCTGTTTGGCAAACAGTCCACTGAACTATTTAAAAACCTTCAGGAGAAAAGTAAGGAGCTTCAAGATATTAAACACCTTCTGGTGTCTCCCATACCAAAATACTACCGAAATTATTCAGCTAAGACCACCTGTCAGGGGAGCTCCCTCCACTGCTACACCTCCTCCTTCCAGGTACAGAAAAGGAACCAGGAGACGGACCTCTTCCAGACCAGCTTCTTCTCAACCTGCTCCCAGACAGCCTTTTCATGACAGAAATGGCACCAAGAATGCATGACTGCCTTGCCCACCTCCCCCTGTGTCTGTTCATCTCTCCCACTGCCTGCCCTTTTGGAGAACTATCACTAGAGATCACTGGGTTGTGGCAATAGTGGAAGAGGGATACTTCCTTTCCTGGAAAGAAAGACCCACACCATGGGGCATTCCATTCCCACCCAAAAAACAACTACACCTTATTCCCCAAATCTTACAGGATCTACTGACCCATGGAACCATTAAAGCCTGTCCCTCCAGGACAAGAAGGAAAACGTTTGTTCATAGGTAGGGTACTAGTCTATCGGCCCTGGGGCCTATATAAGCCTAGCCAAAAAGGTTCCCTGGCTTTTGCAAGGTTATTTCTTGTACCAAAAAAGGACGGCCCTTAGAGGCCAATTCTGGACTTGTCCTTTCTAAACCTCTTCCTGAAAGTTTCATCTTTCAGAATGCTATCCCTCCAGACCCTCCTTCCACCGTTGCCAGCCCAAGCATTCATGGCCACACTAGATCTCAGAGGCCTACCTCCACATCCCCATCAAACCCTCTCACTGAAAGTACTTATGTTTCACTGGGCCAGTTCTCACTTTCAGTTTACTGCCTTGCCCTTTGGTTGCACCCAGGGTCTTCACCAAATGCCTTGCTCAATAAAGTAGCCATAGCAGGACCAAAGGCATTCAAATCTGCCTCTGCCTAGATGATGTCCTCATCCTTGCAGAAAAAGAGGGCACCCTAAAAAAAATCTGCAGTTTTTCATGTCCCTACTGCAAGCTCTGGGGTTCTCCCTCAGTCTAACCAAATCATCCCTAACACCACAAAAGGACAACATTTTTCTCGAGTGCAGGATCGGAACAGACCTGATGAAGGCATTCCTTCCTCAGGACAAAGTAGCTTCCGTAACAGGCCACTTCCAGGACTTGGTCCAGTTCCACTAACTATCAGCAGGACAATTCCTGTGACTACTGGGCCTTATGGCAGCCACCATTCCTATGCTACGCTTAGCCAGGATGCATATGAGGAAGCTGCAGTGGTATCCTGTGTGGTCCCAACAATACCACCCTCTAGAGTTCCAGATTCCCTTCTTACCCTGCCTAAAGGCAGAATTAAGGTGGTGGATCCAACAAATTCAAAGAAACCCAGGCCTTGCACTCCACCTCCCCACACCAGCTCAGCACACGCATACAGATGCATCAGACCTGGGCTGGGGGGCTACCATAAAGGGCCTCAAGGTGCAAGAGAGCTGGCAGCCATCCCTACAGAAATAAATGCATTAACGTAAAGGAGATGACTGCAGTCCTTTTGGCAATGAAAGCCTTTCTTCCCATGCTACAGCCAGGTCCCCTTCAAATCATCACAGACAACACCACAGTCATGTGGTATATCAAACGGGGGGGGGGGGGACCAAGTCCTACCTCCTCTGCAGGCTACCAATTTAGATTTGGGATCTAGCTTCCAAAAACAATTTATCCCTGCAGACAGCCTACATCCCATCCAAGGACAACCACCAGGCGGATGCTCTCAGCAGATCATCCTCTCTGCATCACGAGTGGATGTTGAACAGGGAAATTTTTCTAGACATTGTCCACCAGTGGGGCACACCTCAAGTAGATTTTTTGCCTCCCCCCAGATCAAACAATTGAAAAGGTTTTGTACCAAGAACCACTCCCCACTAGCTTGGAGAGTGGACGCCTTCAGCATTTCATGGAAAGAATGGTTTCTATATGCCTTCCCTCTTCATTCAAAAGGTCCTCCTGAAAATCAGGAAGGACATGCCAGAACTCTTGCTGGTGACTCCCTACTGGCCAAGGCAGCATTGGTTCCCCCCTTCTACTATTTATCGCCAAGGACAATCACCACAAGTTACCCCACAAGGTGGACCTACTCACACAGCAGAAGGGAACACTCATCCACCCTCACCCACAGATGCTATGTCTAGCACTCTGGGTGATAAACTTTTAATTCCCTTCAGACACCACTACTCTGAGGATGTCCTTTTGGTCCTGAAGAAGGCAGACACCACTACTCTGAGGATGTCCTTTTGGTCCTGAGGAAGGCCAGGAAACCTACTACAAGAAGATCCTACATTTCAAAATGGAAAAACTTCTCCAAATGATGTCTCCAAAGACAGAGAGATCCCTTTCTAGCAGGTGCCCATCTAGTCTTAACTTGTGTGTGAACTTATCAAGGCAGGAGTTTCATACTCCTCAGTTAAAGTCCACCTATCCACTATCTCTGCCTGCTTACCCTTAGATCCTCCTTTACTCTCCAGGCTAGATGTCATATTGTTCCTGAAAGGGGTCCTGCACATCAGGGCACCAAGGAAACCCACCTTGGGACCTGAACTTTATCCTAGAAAATCTCACACTGGCCCCATTCGAACCAGCCAGGTCTGCAACACTTCAAATGTCCACATGGAAAACAGTCTGCTGGTAGCCCTTACCTCTGCTAGAAGGGTGTCAGAGTTACAAGCACTCATGGATTGCCCCCCCCCGTACACACACACTGTTTTACACAAAGACAGGGTGACCCTGTGTACCAACCCTTCTTTCACGCCCAAAGTGGTTAACAAACTTTCTTTAAATCAGTCCATTAACCTGCCAACCTTCTTCCCATCTCCAGCTAATGAATGTGAGAGAATGCTCCATTCCATGGATATGCACAGGCACCTAAGGTTTTACTTGGACAAAACTAACTCCATCAAAAAATCTAATCAACTCTTTGTATCCTTCCTTCCCAGGGCATTAGGCAAGGCAGTCACCAAACAAACCCTCTCCTGCTGGATTAGAAAAACTATCTGTTTCTGCTACTCCTTCCACGACAAGACCCTGCCTTAGGGGGTAAGAGCACATTCTACTAGGGCCGTAGCATTATCCAAAGCCTTCTTCAAAGGCCTGGACACAGCCTCCATCTTGGAAGCGGCCACCTGGTCCATTATACACACTTTTACCAGACATTACAAATTGGACCATATTTCCAGAGCCAGAGCAGGGTTCCCTAGGGCAATCCTGCACGGATTTCTAGAATCAGGTACCTCTACCTCCACCTTTCCTCCTCCTTAAGCTGTGGTACTCTCCCACACTAAGAGTACTGCAACATGGGAGTAGAAGGACAGAATAGTTGTGTAAAATCTGACCATAACCGTAGATGTCCTTCTCTTCCATGTTGCAGTATTCCTCCCCCCCCCCCCCACATAAGCCCCTAAATTCATTTTCACCTGTCTGTGGGCTCCCTGGAACATTACTTAGACTATGGTCATAATGGCAAACAAATGGCACTTCACACTTCTGGTGGACATCGTTTGGCTGTTCTTACTATGCTGTCCGACTGGGCAGTCTGTGTGTGCAGATGTCACATTTAAGGCCCCTGGTTTATGGCCCTGCGTGTGACATCCCATGCACCCACACCAACCAAGCTTAAGCGTTTGTATAGGAGCCAATGTTCAGGTCACCTGAGGCGGAAAATCCCACACTAAGAATACTGCAACATGGAAGAGAAGGACCTCTATGGTTATGGTAAGATTTTGCACAACTATTCTTTACTTCAGATGGAGACTCTCAAAAAAAAAACTTCTGCTATTCCCCTGGTGCTGGAGGCACTATTTGGTACTTTTGTGTCAGCCTGTCAGCCTCCTGCCCCTAAAAATATGATAGGTCTTATATGGTTTCTGGTGATCAGGTGTGAGTTTATAGGAATCCTTCTGATCGTTTGTTATTTCTCATTCTGCAAACAAACCTACTAAATAGCTCAGTTTCCTTAGTCTTGCCTGCTGATAAGGATAGCAGAGCTATGGACAGGTTTGGCAAGAAAGTATATACTTCTGCTACTTTGTTTCTTAGAGCCATTAACTGTCAAGACATGCATGACAATATATGTGCATCTCTTCTTTCCAAGCTGGGGATGTTTTAAGTGATATGCCTGATTCTGACAGTAAGTCTTCAGCCTTATCCATGCTTATTTCTACTTCTCGGGTAGCTAGGCACTATATCAAGTGCAACTATAATCTGCTGCTGCTACATCTGGGTCAGTAATTTGAAGGTATTCTTTGCTTAGGCTCCTCTATCTTCCTGAGGATGTTAAAACCGGGCTGTTAGATTCCCCTTTGGACCACTCAGAATTTGTTTAGTTCTGCAGCTGCAGACCTATTTAAAGTTTGAGGACATGGGTAAAGTAATGCAAAACCTGAAACAAATTTTTCCCTGTCTCAAAGTGTCAGAGGAATTATCTTCAAAAGCAGGTCCATTTGCTAGGATGCAATAAAAGCAGCCTTAAAAGGGTAAGCAAACCTGTAAAGTGGATTTCATGAGAAACCAGGACAGCATTCTAAAAGTCAGAAGTCCTCCTTTATTAAACCTGCCTCCCTATGACAATATTTCTTCTCTTCCCCTAGGCCAGCTTCCTCTTTCTCAAAGACCATCCCTATCCTTCCCTGTTTGGGAACAGATCACCTTGGACTAGTGGATTCTCTCCATTATCAAAGATGGTTACAGAATGTCATGAAAGTCCCTTCCTCCTTTTACAGATATTCCTTAACCTCCTTCAAACCACTTATCTGTGTTTCTTCCAATCCTTGAGCATCTTCTGGATCAAGGCAGTATTCAGTCATTTCCTCTGTCTCGAGGGCAGAGGTTTCTATTCTCTGATGTTACTGGTACCCAGGAAGTAAGGTTTTTAGAGACCAATCTTGGATTTTTCCTTTCTCAACACTTTTTACTGGTAGTTAGTTTCAAAATGTTTATTAGCTTTTATCAAAGTGTAGAGTTAGAAAGTGTTTTGAATGGACAAGGCAGCATTAGTTCTCCCTACTTATGAAACTAGCCAAGAGCAGTTATCACAAGCTTCCTTACAAACTGGACCCAATCACACAAAACAAGGGGAGTTTGATAACTCCAATCTAACATCTTCAACTAACTGCCTGAATGATTCAATTCTGATTCTTTTTAGGGACCTTTTTCCTGAGGATATGCATCAGATGCTAAAAGAGGCAAGAAAGCCTGCTGTTAGGAAATCTTATATTGACAAGTGGAAATGATTTTCTAGTTTGTGCCTAGCCAATAACCAATATCCCATCAGCTATTATGTACCACTGGTGTTAAAATATTTGTGTGATTACTATGCTGTGACCTCTTACTCATCTGGCAAGATGCATCTTGTGGCCATTTCAGCTTGTCTGCCTATGGGTCCTCTAATCAGGTCTTCTTGAGGTCTTAACTTTTTGTTGGAAAAGTTGACCATGTCTCCATTTGAACCTGCCCATCAAACACAGTTAAGATTAATTTCATGGAAGGCTGTTGTTATTGCTCTGACATCTGAAAGAAGAGTATCTGAGCTCTGAGTTCTCATGGTGGGTGAACCTCATCTAATTTTCATAGAGATAAGATATTTTTAAGAGCAGATCTCTCATTTTGATTTCTGATTTCACTGTTTATTTTAAATCAAGCCGTCAGTCTCCCTGTTTTCTATCCCAGTCCTAAACCAAGGGATAATCTGGACATGCATAGGCTGCTCAGGTATTCTGACAGAAGTCCTTTAGAAAAGCAGATCAGCTGTTAGTTATATTAGGACAGCGAAGGGACATTCAAGATAGTTGTCCTCAGCTATTGCCTTTTGTTATTTTCACCATGGTAAACCAGTTCCAGACAGTATTAAGGCTCATTCTATTAGAGCCTAGACTTCGTCGAAGGCATTTTGGAAAAGGATGGACTCCATATCCTAGAGGTAGGTACATGGTCCTCTGTATATACTTTTACAAAGCATTACATACATACTGGAGTCCTTTTTCTAGATCAAAAACGAGCTTTGTTTGGACTATTCTCTGGGGCTTCTAGATTCATATCCTTCCCTTCCTCCTCCTCCTAGGTTGGTTAGGCATTGGTAATCAAGCAGTATAGCCTAAAGGCTCTGCATCAGTGGGAATGATGAATATAATACAGTTGTGTATGTTGCACATACTCATATCAGTAGATATTTTAATTCTTCACTGTTGCATTAGCGTCACTCATTTCACCACCCCCCTAGATTTGTATTTGTTATACTATTTATTTATACTATTTGTATATAGTTAGTTGTGATATAAAGTTATTTGTTATTGTTTATATCTTTTAGAGGTTCAGAATGAGTACACTTCTTTACTTTGGGCAAGACATTCCTGAGGAAAGATTCACTAAGACTGCTGATTTTTCCCCTCCATGAGACTGTCAAATCAGCAGTCAGAGTGAAGGTTTAGAAGGGAGCCAGAGCTTTTGGAAGCTGGTCGGTTGTTCTGTCCTTGTCAGGATGCAACCCATATAGCCTGAAGGCCACTGCAGCAGTGAGGAATTCGAACATCTACTGTTAAGGGTAAGTGCAACTTGCACAACTGTACTTTCACTGTGTTTACAGAGATTGCATTACTGATCGATAGAGTGGACAGCAGTGCTAGCAGTAGCCTTTTTTTTTCTTACATATTGCTAAAAACTGGGACCTATAGTTTGACATTTTTTTCAGTACTACAAGTATTCGGTACTAGTTGAACAAGCTTTTTTTTTTTTTTCTCATGCAGAGTTTAGGTTCTCAAGATGATGATGTCGGAAGCAAAGCATCCAGTTATTCTTGAGGCTGGAACTTCTAGAAGTACAGTGTTGGCTGGGTCAAGAACCTGTTTACAGCAAGGAAAGTAGGGGAGAAAAAGAGACTGCGATCACAACAAGTTAAAAATTGGTCTTGGATGCAGTTATTTATGTTGACAGATTTCTGCACTGAAGAACACACTTTGTAAAGAAAGTTTCTGTATGACCAATTTCTTCAATCAGATTGTAACAGTACTGCTGCATTAAATAAAGCAAAACTTCACTACTTTAGTTTGGTTTAACATGATTGTATTGAGTTCTGTATTCTTATGTATATTTCTTCCATCAGTGAGAACATCTTGATGCAGAGGGAATAGAATTTATTTTAAGATTGGTACTTGACATTTATTTGTTTTCAGATTTCTCCTTTATCCCACGGTAAGCATTTAATAAAAGCTTCTGTGACATGGCAGGTACATATAAAACTTGACATTGCACTGGACTGTGTAATGCTGAAAAAGTGGCAAGTCTTATTTAGTACATATTTTAAAATGCTTTCTTCAGATGGTATTTCGCCAAAGGAGGTTAGAGATGTAACTGGGACTGTTCATTCAAGAGGTGGGAGGCAAAGAATTGTAAGGGATTAACATAACTTGCAGAAGTGAGTGATGCCCTGTTGCTGCACCCATTGTATGCCTTTTCCCTAGATGCAATGCAGGTAGATTGGGGCTGCATATAGCAAAAATCACTTGATGGCAACCTGTGTGACAGTAATGCTGCAATTAGCTGTTGCCTTATGAATGGAAAGCCAAGCCTGATGGTCTTCAGGTGCAGGGGGTCCCCAGAATAAAATGATTCATCCAAGAATATCCACAAAGACTTTCCCATACATTACTAAGTGGGACTGCAGTGCAGAATTTACCACTGCAGCCCTTAAAGTTGTGCTATAACTACTACATTCCCGTTGGAGCAGCTGCTTTAGTTAGCTTCTTATGCATATGGGATCATAACTTCCGTAATGATCCTTACAAGGAATAGAGTTGTAAGAATACACACAGCAACAGGAAATCTTGGATTACAAGAATCACTGCTGCTGTGCAATTCCTACTTACCTTTCTCTATTTACTGGCTATCCTTTCAGTACCCTTGGTAGCCAGGAGGTGGAGAGTTTGGAATCACAAGCTCAAGTGGGGGAGGCATGCTTCCCATTACCTTCTTTGAACCAGTAGTAGTACTGAGTATCGAGGTATATTGTTCATGATCTATGAACCTATGAAACCCATTGTAGATCCGCAGGAGACCCCAAGTTCTCTCATTTCTAATTTTTTTCTTGGGAGATTTCTGCCTCCTTGCATGCTGACCATCAAGCCTCCCCTCAGCTGGACACTGCCCATTCGTTCCGTTACTTGGGAAATTCATCTGGGCCAGGGCAAGAGCTGCCTGGTGCGAGCTGTCATTCAGACAGCCGTAAGGGCATTAGCAATAGCCTAACTGTGCCCCAGGGGGCATGCTGTCTGCATCACGTAGGAGGCCCCCATTGCCTTCTGTATGAGTGTGTGTGCTTCCACATACCCTTGGGGAAAGCTACCACCAGACTGTGGATTTGTGAGCCTAAAGCCAGTCCACACAAAACATGCATTGGTGTGGCTGCTCACTTCTACAAGGTATTGTAGCAGTGCACATCTGGCTCCACCCCCCCCACACACACACACACACACACACATACACACACACAGATGGGCACACTCCTTCTGTTCTGTCAGCTCCATCATATAGTACATCCAATAATCAAACTCTTGTCCATCCATGCCACCAGAGTTGGTTATTTTCTAAAGTATCATAAAATTACTTGAACAAACTCATTAGATCCTCAAGGATTTTATATCCTGAGGACCAGGGGCACTGCTTACTCTTAGCCTAGAACACATGTGCTAGTGCCCTTTCTGCGTTAAAAAAAAAATACAAGTTGCTTCTCCTTTTAGCTGTGCATTGGGCTGACATCCTGGGCAAGGAGTGGCTCAGGAATTACTTTCTGCAAAAAAGAACTGAAAATGGTACAAACTGCTGCTCCTTCTATTTGTGCATCAAGCTGACATCCTGGGCAAAGAGAGTCTCAGACTATTCAGAAGGGTGCACATTTGCTGCAGATATTTCTCATGGACAAAGAAACATAATGCAGCAGTGGTCCTTCCTCTCAAATGCTGTTGTGATGATTTATGTACTCACACAACTGGTATTTCTCTATTTAACTAACATACGTACCCAAGTAAGCAGTAGTGAGTGCTTAAAAAGTGTACTAGAATTCTAGCAAGTAATGTCCATGTCATTCAAGGTTTTATCAGTACTTGGTTGTTTCTTATTTTAGTGGGCCTCGTGCAAGTATAAGTAATTGAACCATGTCATTACTTCATTTACTTTGACTGGCTTTGTACTCTATCCTCATGTTGCATTATATTTTTTAGTGTTATGCTTTACTTAATAATCAGCTGACATTTAAGCTCATTTCTTCAAGTTACCCTTGCCCTTGGTCTTATTTGCAAACCCTTAATGAGTGATACTGCTTGGAATTGTACACACACACTTTATGATTTATTGTTACAGCGACTCTTTCCAAAGGTAATACAGTTTTGTGTGTATACCAAGTATTCTTTATATAATTGATACTACCCAAATGCTATGATTTAGTGGCTTCTTCCCTAAAGAAAATAATGTAGTTATTATACTTAGATTTTTGAGTAGTCATCAGTGTAAGTGTAAACATACCTCAGTTACTTGATTGGGAAGTCTCTTAATTTGTTGTAAATTATTTTCCTTGTTCCTCATTATGTAGAGCAGTGCATTTGTAAGTAAATACAAGCATAAAATATATTCCAGAGTGCTTTTTCCCTGCATTGTCTAAATAGTTCTCAGTTTCAAGTTGCTATATTCAGTGTACAAGATGTTCTTCGTGTTTCACTGTTGCATTTATTACATTTGGGTTATCTGCTTGCAGATCGCCCTCAGTGAGCCTGATTAACAAAGTCTTGGGTCCTGCGTCGGTTGCTGTCCATTCTTCCATGACATCAGGTCGTCAGGGGTATAAAACATGCAGCCGACGCCATTACATTAGTCTTTCTTGCCGTGCAGTGCCCGAAGCAGAAGCAGTTCGCAAGTGCGAGTCAGCCGACTCCTGGAATGTTCATTTTTGAGTTTCAGAACCGAAGTCTTCAGCTAAAGCTAAGTACTCTGTTGGGGAAAATTTTTCTTGCTCCTTACCGATGTCAGTAAATGTTAATAATTGCATTACTTGTGGAAAACAAACACCTCATAAAGATTTTCATTCGTACTATATTCCTTGCCTACGCCCTGACCACGACATACCTTGCAGTCAGTTTTGTGCTTTATTTAATCAGCGCACTATCTGTCGTTGGTATATTTTCACCTCTAAATATTTCTGTTCTCGCTTTAATTATCCAGAAATGTCATCGGTTAGCCATTCGACTACCGAGGTTCCAAAAAAACGCAAAGTTAAAGACAGAGCTAGGCCGTCGAGGTCCAAAACTGCCGACGACACTTCTCCTAAGCCAGTCGCCAGTTCGCCGGTACTCAGTGAGGCGCTTTCGCAGCTCCTGATACCCACTACTTCTGATTCGCAGGCCTCTACTGAGGCCCATTCGGAGTCCGGTATTTCGTGAGATGCTTCAACTATGGGACCCGCGGATGTCTCTACCTTGGCAGGCACCGGCTTCTGAGGGTGTAGTCAGGCCTACGGGCTTGCATATTAAATCGACGACTCCTTCATTACTTAGGCCTAAGTCTCGATCCATGTCTAAAAAACTGACGCCCGGGCCCACATGCTCAGGCCTCTATGCCTAAAAAACAAATGATAATAATGGCTGAAGATCTAATAAGTCTAATCAGGGGTAGCCAACCCCCCCCCCCTTCTAAGAGGCCTAGTACTGAAGATGATTATGAATCTTCTGATCAGGATTCTGTTTTTTCTGACTCTTCTGATGATCTGGATTTGCCCTTACCTACTTATGAGGATTCTGATGCAGAGGACTCTATTCCCTCTGCTTCCCCTCCTGAGGATTTTTCTTTTGGGGAAACATTGCATACTCTAAGGGAGCATTTCCACTGGCAAAGCCAGGATTTTTCTGATTCAAAAAAGAGGCTTAGGGATTTCCTACTCCTACCTCAGCATAGGCCTTTAGCTATTCCTCCTGTACTAGACATTGTTGATGATGCTTTCTCGGAATCTAGTTTGGCCCCTGATTCCCTGCCTCCTGCTCCCAGAAAACGTGACAGATACTACAGGGACCCTGAGTTCCACAAGTTCCTTTTCAAAAATCGTATTGTAGATCCAGAGACTATTTCACAGGGGCCCAAGTGCATTACCCTTCTGATAGAGACTCCAGGGCACTGGATAGATGGGGTAAGAAGGTTTTCACTTCTGCAACCTTGGCCATTAGTGCTTTAAACTGCCAGTTTCATATGTTAAAATATCAGCAACATGTTATTGGACTGCTTAAACAGAAAATGATGTTGATTCCTGACTGTGTGTAAAATAAAGAATTACAGGATTTAATGCATTCTGCCGAACAAGTTGGAAAACATACTTTGCAATGTGGATGTTCTTCATCTCACATTGCTGCAGTCCTTACATATGGGTAGTCCGCTGTCCTCGGTCGGCCCGAATACCAAAGTATTAGGCTGACGTCGGTCAAGGCGCTTAAAACTGACATCAGGACGTCAGGGTACAAAAGCGCATGACCGACGTCATATCCTCAGTCTTTTTTGCCGCATGGTCCGATGCAGAAGCAGCGTTGCAAGTGCCGTTCGGCGTTCTGAAATTTTTCGAGTTCGGAGTTTCAGACCGAATCCAAGTTGGCTAAGTACCCCGTTGGGGAATATTTTGGTTTTTTCTTGCCTCAGTGTATTACCGGATGTCAGAAAAAGTGAATAATTGTATTTCTTGTGGGAAACAGATACCGCATAGGGATTATCATTCTTTGTGCATTCCTTGTTTGGGGCCTGAGCATGACGTAGTCGGGTGTAGCTTTTGTGCTAGGTTTAATAAGCGCACTATTAAGCGAAGGTTAGATTGTGCTAGGCTGGTCTTCGGTAAGCGGTGCAATTATAATATGCCGTTGGATACTCCGACGCCCGCTTCCACGAAGAAGCGCAAAGACAAAGCGGTTAAACCCAGGCAAGATGAGTCATCCGTTCCGGACGCCGGTTCTTTAGAGGCTTCAGTGGAACCGGTGGTTCCGATGGAGGCTTCTCTGGAGTCTCAGGGGGAGACTTTGATTTTGCAGGATGTGGCCTCTCGAGGCAGGTCAGGCTGAAGGGGCTTCTCAGGTTTCTGTACTCCCCTCCCTTCCCAGGGTGGTTAGACCCTCTCCTTCTGTTTCCAAGGCTTCTTCCAGAGGCAGGCCAGGTTTAGCTTCTGTTGGTGTCAGTCCTAGTTCAGCAGGGTCTGTGCCTAAGAAGCACATGCTTAAAATGGCAGAAGATTTGATTACTCTGATTAGAGGTTCTTTGCCCCCTCCTGATAAGAGGCTTAGGGTGGAGCCAGAGTTGGAAAGTTTTGAACAGGCTTCGGATGTTTCAGAGTCTTCGGCTGAAGACTTGCAGGAGTGTACACTCCTTATTCTGATTCTGATGCAGAAGAATCCACTCCTTCTGCTTCTCCTCCAGAGGATTTTTCTTTTTCAGAGACACTTCATTCTATGAGGGAACATTTTAAGTGGGAAGGTCAGGACTTCTCTGATTCACGGAAAAGGCTTAGGGAATTTTTGTTTTTACCTCAACATAGGCCCTTAGCTATACCCCCTGTTCTGGATGTTGTGCAAGATGTATTTTCAGAGGCTTCACTTAATCCTGATTCTCTGCCTCCTGCGCCTGTTAAACCGGATAGGTATTACAGGGTGCCTGAGGCTCATAAATATCTCTATAAGAGTCCTAGAGCGGACCCAGAAACTATTAGTCAGGGACCTAAGGGTGTCAGGGCCTCTGTTGTAAAGAATCCGGTTCCTCTAGATAAAGAGGCCAGAGCTTTGGATAGATGGGGAAAGAAGGTCTATACATCTTCTACCTTAGCAATGAGGGCTTTGAATTGCCAGTTTCATATGTTGAAATATCAAAATTTTCTTCTTTCTCAATTGAAATCTAAGGTGGATGCTCTGGCAGAAGGCATTGAGTGCATGTCTCTGAACAGGTGGGTAAGCATTCTTTGCAGTGTGGTTTTGATGCTTTGCAGGCCTCTTCTAGGGTGGCTGCCACTGGTTCAGTTCTTCGCAGGCACGCCTGGCTTAAGGATCAGAATTTATCTGACCATGTTAAGACAAGGATTTTGGATGCTCCCTTGCAGTCTGAAGTGTTGTTTGGTCCACCTGTGGAGTCAGTCTTGAAGAAAATGGAAGACAAGGCTAAGTCTATGCAGACTGTTAAAGATTTTTTGCAAGTTCAGCCTCCGAAGTTTAGTAGAAATTGGCCTGCTAAGGGGTGGACGTATCCTTCTTCTGATTCTCAGTCTAGGGGTAGATCTAGATGTGGTAGGGGCAGAGCTCAGAGTTCCTTCAGACCTAGAACATGGAGTTCACCTGCACAATCTTCGAGTGAGGGCAGGGGCCAGTCCTTTCGTAAACAGGCCCAATGACCTACTTTTTCAGCTGCCAGATCCTTCTTGCCTGGCAGCACCTTTGGGAGGACGGTTGGCACTCTTCAAGGAAAATTGGATTTTAGTTACCCAGGACAAATGGGTATTGGATATCATACACCAAGGTTACAAGTTTTGTTTCCATACCTTGCCTCCTTTCAAAGGCATGCCAGACGTTCCTCCTCAGCAAAGACTAGAGGCTCACAAACAGATTTCTCTATTACTTCAAATAGGAGCTATACAACCGGTCCCTCTGCCAGAAGTGGGCCTAGGATTTTATTCTCGCCTGTTTCTAGTACCAAAGAAAGGGAACACGTGGAGACCAATTTTGGATTTATCTATCCTCAACACATATCTGGACATTCCCAAGTTCAAAATGTTGACGTTACAACAGCTTTTACCTCTGCTGGGCAAAGATCACTGGATGGTGACTCTGGATCTCAAGGAGGCTTACCTTCATGTTCCTATCAGGCCCAGTTGCAGGAAGTATCTGCGTTTTCGGGCTGGGACTTTTCATTATCAGTTCTCTGCATTGCCCTTTGGCTTATCTACTGCGCCCAGAGTGTTCACGAAGGTTCTGGCTCCAGTGGTAGCTTTCTTCAGGCTAAGAGGAATACAAATCTATCCTTATTTGGACGATTGCCTGATTCTGGCTCAAGGAAAGGAAGAACTTCTTCATCATTCACAGTATGTGAGGGCAGTGTTAAGATGCCTAGGGTATTCTGTGAACGAAATAAAGTCCAGTCTAGTACCCTCTCAGGACATGTGCTTTCTGGGTGTGAGACTGAATACAGCATCCCAGATGGCCTTTTTGACCCCGGACAAACAAAAGAATCTTTCTCTTTATTTCCATCAATTGTCTCGTCAGTCCAGGCTGACTGCAAGGACAGTCCTTCAAGCCTTGGGGTTCATGGCATCTTGCATTCTGGTACTTCCCAATGCCAAACTGCATATGAGGAAGCTACAATGGTATCTCAAAAATGTATGGACGCAACACTGCCAAGATATGGACACTGTCATTCAGATAATACCTTGCATTCAAAAGGAATTTTTGTGGTGGGCTCAGGAATGTCACCTAAACAAGGGACTCTCTGTGACCCGACCAGAGGCGAGTCAGATTCTAACGACAGATGCCTCAGACAAAGCTTGGGGAGCTCATCTAAATGGAAAATGGGTACAAGACACGTGGCCTGCCAGACTTCAGCATTTACATATCAACTTGAAGGAGATGTTAGCAGTCCAATTTGCATTGATAGCTTTCAAGGATTTACTTCTTCCAGGGCAGGTGTTGATTCAAACAGACAACACAACTGTCATGTGGTACATCAACAAGCAAGGGGACACATTCATACCCGCTATGCAGACAAGCAATGATTTTGTGGGAGACTGCTCTCAGTTTACAGCTAAATCTTCAGGCAAGGTTTCTGCCAGGAACACAGAACTCCTTAGCAGATGTGTTGAGCAGACAAATTATGGATCCCCACGAGTGGAAATTGGATCCTCATGTATTTCAAGAATTGACAGTGTTATGGGGAACTCCAGACATAGATCTGTTCGCTTCTCCACTAAATTACCAGTTGCCAAAGTTTTGCACAAAAAGGTTTCATCCCACAGCTTGGAAAGTGGATGCTCTCTCATTCAATTGGAGCAATCTTCACGTGTATGCCTTTCCACCACTGCCTCTCCTCCCAAAGGTACTCCTGAAGGTCAGACAGGACAAGCCAACCATGATTTTAATAGCTCCGGATTGGCCTCGACAGCACTGGTACCCATTACTGAGAAGTCTGGTACGGGAGCCTCCATGGCCTTTGCCTTCGATTCCACACCTGCTGTCTCAGGAGAACAGTCATTTACTCAATGTCAAACTTCACTCTCTGCATCTAACGGCCTGGCATATTCTGTTTTAAACCCTGGAGGGTCTCAGCTTCCACAACAAGTTTTGAATGTTATTTTGGAGGCCAGAAGGCCTAGTACAAGGAAAGTTTACGCAGATAAATGGAGGAGATTTTTAATTTGGAGTACAGCAAAGGACTTTGATGTTTCTAAACCTAATTTAAGTGTTGCTCTTCAATACCTTACTGAGTTATTGGACAAAGGTTTGTCCTTCTCCTCTATAAAGGTTCATGCTGCAGCAATTTCTGCTCACTATGACTGTGACCCACCATTATTTTCTCATCCTTTGTTTAAGCAATTCCTTAGAGGGGCAAAGAATATAAGACCCCCACGTAGAGCTCCTACTCCTGCTTGGGATCTCAATTTTGTGTTGGAGAAACTCACTCTACAACCTTTTGAGCCTGCAGCTACTGCCGAGTTGAAATATTTATCATGGAAGACTGCTTTTTTGTTGGCCATTACCTCTGCGAGAAGGGTTTCTGAATTACAGGCCCTTATGGCGGTTGAGCCTTTCTTAATTTTCCACAAGGATAGGGTGTCTTTGCTTACTAACCCTTCCTTTATGCCTAAAGTGGTTTCTAGTGTGGCTTTAAACCAAACTATTCATTTGCCTACTTTTTATGCAAACCCCCAAAATAAAGGGGAGAAGATTTTGCACACTTTGGATATACACAGACAGTTGCGATATTATTTGAACAGAACTAAAGGGTTCAGGCAGTCTCAGCAGTTGTTTGTTTCATTTGCTTTGGGTTCTCAGGGCAAACCTGTTTCAAAACAAACTATTTCTAAGTGGATTGGTTTTTGTATTGCTTTCTGTTATTCCCATCATGGTAAGGAGATTCCAGCTGGGATTAGGCCTCATTCCACTAGGGCTACTGCCACTTCTACAGCTTTTTTAAGGGGGGTGGCTACTAAAGATATTTTGGAGGCAGCTACTTGGAGTTCATTGCATGCTTTCTCTAAGCATTACCACCTTCCACTTTACTCTAAATCTAGGGCTGGATTTGCCACTGCAATTTTACAGGGCATTTTGGCGGCTCCTAATGCTTTATAGTTTTGCCATCCTCCCTTACCTCTGCTTTGGGATTCTACCCATATGTAAGGACTGCAGCAATGTGAGATGAAGAACATAGTACAGTTTTGTACCTACCATAAATGTAGATGTTCGAAGATCCACATTGCTGCAGTCCAATTTACCCTCCCTCCTTCCCCTCTGTAGTTAGAGGTGGTTGTGTGGTTTGGGTTGTAAATTTTGTAAATATGGTTAGTGCAGGGGTGGTTGGTTGTTCTTTGCTGTTTTTTGGCTTTGGCCTTTCTTTTTAGGGCCTTCTGACATCTGGGGCAAGAAAAGACTGAGGATATGACGTCGGTCATGCGCTTTTGTACCCTGACGTCCTGATGTCAGTTTTAAGCGCCTTGACCGACGTCAGCCTAATACTTTGGTATTCGGGCCGACCGAGGACAGTGGACTACCCATATGTAAGGACTGCAGCAATGTGGATCTTCGAACATCTACATTTATGGTAGGTACAAAACTGTACTTTTTGATTCATTAGAGGCCTCTTGCAGGGCTGCTGTTACTGGGTCTGTGCTCAGAATGCATGCTTGGCTTACGGAGCAATCTTTGCCTGATCATGTTAAAGCTAAATTGTTGGATGCTCCTTTAAATCAGGACCACCTGTTTGGCAACAAGGCTGAGGAAGTTCTTAAAAAGATGGAAGATAAAGCTAAATCTATGAAAACTGTTAAAAAGTTTTTACAAGTTCAGCCTCCTAGATTTAGTAGGCACTGGCCCTCTAAGAATTGGTCCTTCCCAGCCCCTTCCAGGTGTTCTCAAGCCAAACCCAGACACAGCAAAAAACCCAGGTTTCAGTCCCAGGGGACTCGCAGAACTAAGCAGTGGGGGGCCTCCACTTCCAAGTCTGGGAATAATAAGACTCCCTCCTATGATAAACTGTCTCAATGACTTCCTTTTAAAATTTCCAAGCACTTATCAACTGACTGCCCCTTTGGGGGGAAAGATTGCCTTTCATGCAAAGAATTGGGAACTCATTACCCAGGGCAAATGGGTTTTAAATATAGTGTCCCAGGGATACAGATTTCACTTCCACACGTTGCCAACACCAAGTGGGTGGCCGGACCTACCCCCAAATCAGTGGGCAGAGGCCCAAAAACAAGTACTTTCTCCCTTAAGCATGGGGGCTATTCAACTGGTACCAGAAGAGGTAAAGGGACAAGGTTTCTACTCGAGACTTTTCCTGGTACCCGGAAAAGACAATTCATGGCGTCCTATCCTGGACCTGTCTACTCTAAACACCTTTTTGGAGTTTCCAAAATTCAAGATGCTGACTCTTCACCAATTACTTCCTATGCTAGGCAAAGATACCTGGTTGGCAACACTAGATTTAAAAGAAGCATACCTGCACATCCCAATCAGGGAATCTTGCAGAAGATACCTATGCTTCAAAGCAGGCTACACACACTGTCAGTTCTCTGCACTGCCCTTTTGCTTATCTACTGCGCCCAGGGAATTCACAAAGTGCCTAGCTCCAGTTATTGCATTTTACAGGCAAAGAAATATTCAAATATACCTATACCTGGATGATTGTCTAATTCAAGCAGAAAGCCAGGACATACTTTTGAATCATCTGGCCTTTGTAAAAAGGGTTCTAACTTGTCTGGGGTACACCATAAACGAAAAGAAATCACACCTGGTACCCTGTCAACAAATTATATTCTTGGGAGCAAGCTTGAATACAACTTCCCAGATGGCTTACCTCACACCGGAAAAGCAAATTCATTTGACAACCTACTTCAAACAAGTGGCCACAAAAACCCTGCTATCTGCAAGACAAATACTGCAAGCCTTGGGGTTCATGGCCTCCTGCATTCTTCTAATTCCATATGCAAGACTGCATATGAGGAAACTACAGTGGTATCTAAAAAGCCTATGGTGTCAACATTCTCAAGACCTAGAAACAATGATTCCTATCATACCTTGCCTACACCTAGAGTTCCTTTGGTGGGCAGAGGCCTGCCACCAAAACAGAGGACTACCTTTCACACCACCCCCTGCCGCCCAAACCCTAACAACAGATGCATCAGACTATGCATGGGGGCTCACCTGGCAGGGAAGTGCATTCAGGGCAAATGGAACCCAAGTCAAATGCACCTGCATATCAATCAAAAAGAAATGTTAGCTGTACAGAATGCTTTGACAGCGTTCAAGGACCACATTCTTCCAGGACAACTAATGGTAAAGACAGACAACACCACTGTTATGTGGTACATAAACAAGCAGGTGGGGTACACATTCGTACCCCCTCTGCAGACTAGCCGTGGCATTGTGGAACACAGCCTTGAGCTACCAAGTGCACCTACAAGCTCAATTCCTGCCAGGAAAATTAAATACACTGGCAGACGGACTAAGCAGAAACCTCATGGACCCACAAGAGTGGAAACTGAAACCAAGGATTTTCAACATGTTGACAAGCAAATGGGGGAGCCCAGATATAGACCTGTTTTCATCTCCCCAGAACTACCAATTGGACAAATTTTGCACAAGGACTCCCCACAAACAAGCCGGGAAAGTGGATATTCTGTCTTTCAGCTGGAAAAACCTATCAGTTTATGCCTTCCCCCTCTGCTCTCTAAATTACTACTAAAAATCAAACAGGAGAAACCAAGGATGATTTTGATTGCTCCAGACTGGCCATGATAACACTGGTACCCCCTCCTGTGCAGTGTGTCATAGTTAACTCCATGGCACCTGCCTCAGATCCCTTCCCTTCTGTCTCGGCAGGAGAACCAGATTTTGCACCCTCAGCTTCCAACACTGAACCTTGCAGCCTGGCTAATTACTTAATCTCTCCTTTACCATCCCTCAGCAAACCTGTGATGGATATCATTTTATAGGCAAGGAGGCCTAGCACTAGAAAATCTTATGCTGAAAATGGAAAAGATTATGTTCCTGGAACCAATCTCAAGGGATGAGCACAGCAGCACCCAATTTACCTCAGATTTTACAATACTTAACTGAGATGCCTCACAAGGGCCTCTTTTTCCTCCATTAAAATCCACACCTCAGCCATTGCAGCTCATTATAACACAGAACCTCCCCTCTTCTCTCGTCCACTGCTCAAGCAGTTCCTCAGAGGGGCCAAAAATTTGAGACCACCCAGGAGAGGTCCAGCCCCAGCCTGGGACCTTAACTTTGTCTTGCAGAAACTCACTCTACCTCCTTTCGAGCCTGCTACTACTGCAGACTTAAAATTTCTTTCTTGGAAAATAGCTTTCCTTTTAGCAATCACTTCAGCTAGAAGGGTATCTGAATTACAGGCCTTTATGGCAGTGGAGCCTTTTATCATCTTTCATGTGGACAGTGTCCCTCAGAACCAATCCATCCTTCATGCCCAAGGTGGTATCCAGTGTGGCTCTTAATCAGTCCATTCATTTGCCAACCTTCTTTCCCAATCCACAGAAAAAAAGGGAGCGGATACTGCATTCCTTAGATGTGCACAGACAACTTAGATTCTACTTGGACAGGACTAAACCTCAAAGGAAATCTGAACAACTGCTAGTGGTATTTTCTGCAGGGGCAGAGGAGAAGGCTATTTAAAAGCAAACCATTTCTAAATGGATAAGCCATTGCATTAATTTCTGCTATAAGCACCATGGAAAACCTATCCCCCAGGGGATCAAACCTCACTCCACCAGGGCTGCATCTACCTCTACAGCTTTTCTCAGAGGCGTCCCTACCAGGGACATCCTAGAAGCTGCTACCTGGAGTTCTGTACATACTTTCACCAAGCATCATCATTTGCCAATTTTCTCTAAATCCAGAGCTGGCTTTGCCACTGCAGTCTTGCAGGGCCTTAGAGCTGGCCCTAATGCTATCTAAATTCCTGCTCCCAACCATAGCTTTGGGAATCTACCCAAATGTAATGACTGCAACAGTGAAACATGAAGAACATAGTACAGTTGTGTACACTTACCATAAATGTAGATGTTCGAGTGTATTCACTGTTGCAGTCCTGGTTATCCTCCCTCCAGCCCTTTAACTTCTTTTGGCTATACCTCTACTTTCCTTTACTATGCTTAAAAGCCTTTTTGGTGAATTTGCTTTTTTGTTGGAGTTATATCTTTGTGCTTTTATGTTTAATTGCTTCCCATTAAGGGGGCACCTTACATCTGGGGCAAGAAAAACTGACATAATGGCGTTGGCTGCATGTTTTATACCCCTGACGTCATGGAAGAAGGGACAGCAACCGACACAGGGCCCAAGACTTTGTTAATCTGGCCGACTGAGGGCTTCCTGCAAGCAGATAACCCAAATGTAATGACTGCAACAGTGAATACACTCGAACATCTACGTTTATGGTAAGTGTACACAACTGTACTTTTCTGTGGTACCTAGATAATTAGAATGATGGGAACATTCCACCCATAGTATTGGGACATAACTAGCATTGTTTTTTTTTTTTTTTTTTTTTTTTTTTTTTAGAAAGAACTTGTGGTCTTTAATCATTGTCGTCATTTAATTACAGATAAAAAGCATATTTTAAGCCTGTTGTTTTACTCTTGCCAAACATGATTCCCGTACTGGGGATAGCTTATGCTCATCTTTATAAATAGTATATATAACACCCATAATTATGAGTCCTGAATTAAATAGCAAATCTAAAAGGGAGCAATGAATTGCAAAAACTACTGTACTACCTTTAAACCTTTTTGTTGTTTGCTGTGGGCCAGGCTCCCTTGCATCCCTCACACCCCTGCTAACCCTAAGATCAGTAGCCTTTGGAGAAAATACCATCTTAGATTTGATATGTATACCATAAAGCTAAAGGGTGTCTTCCATGTGCTTCAACTGTCAGTAGCTCAAGCGGAGCTCCATAAAATGGCAGTCAGAGAGCAAAATGCATCTTTTTTTGCTGATGCTGAAGAATGCTCTTTTGGTGGGACCCATGGAACTGTCAGTCGACTAGCAATCCTTCACAGCTGGCTGGGCATAAATCCCCCCTACTGGGGTAATCCATCTACTAAATATAATTTTATGAGGAAAACTTGTGATACAATGTTGTCTTTTCCGTATGGGTTCAACCTGTGGATTACTGGAGCCAACTCTGATAAGAGACTGTCATTTCCAAAGACTACAGCCCCAAAGCTTCACCTCCTCTACCCATAATACTTTGCTGTCTACAGAGTTACTGCTGATCTTGTTTGCCATTTTCCAGGGTAGCAGCTAGATCTAGAGCTCCACTTGGTGTATTCTTTTTTTGCATGTTTTTAAGTTCTTATATCACCTGTTCCTCCACCCTTCTTGCTCTTTTAAGATTGTATGTTTAGGTTAGGCTATTTTAGGTAAGTGTAAGGATTTTGTCATTTGTTCTGTCACTGGCTTTTCTTGCCCTTTTGTGCGTGTAAAAAATAGTAATATAATTGAGTGGAGTACTTTGTAGTTGGGTTTCTTTCATATTTTGTTTTTGTGTTAATAGGTATGGTTAAGGGATTTAAAAAGTGTATGGTGTTGCAGCCACAAGTTTCCTTCACAAGACTCGCATGATCTGTGCGTCTGTTGCTCAGGGAATGCTCATTTGGAGACATTGTGCTCCATTTGAGACAGCTTCCGAGCCAGGGCTGTTGATGAACGAAGGGCTAAGCTAGTCCTCAAGGGTCTTCTGCCTGCCAGAGATGCGCCTTCCTCCTCTGCTCCAGCCAGTACATCTGATAATGATTGGTTCAGAGGGAGTGTACTAAGGACCCCAAATCACCAAAGGGAATCACAAACCCGTGGCACCGACTGCTTCTAACTCGCTGGATCCAAAGACCTTCAGCTTCTCCATCTGTATCCACACAATCTTTGGATCCATTTACTCAGACCCGTTCTCCCATGGTACAGGCTGTTGAGAAGATTCCTTCCCTGATGCTTAGTGTCCCTAGCCCCTTCCTGTCAAAAGGGACTTAGTCAGGATTCACTCCCCTTTTTCAACCTGTTACTCCTAGAGAGCTCTCCCCAAAGTCATTGCCTTCTCCACCCTGGATTAGCTCTTCTCCAGTTCAGGCTGTGTCCAAGGAGCCTTTTACTGGTAGGCGGGCCTCCAAGCCCTCTTCTGTAACCACTTCATTTTGGTCAGTCTGGAGTATTAGATGTGTATTACTCCACCAAGTTGGAGCAGTTGATGTGGTCTTTTGTGCAGGCTGAAATGCATCTGGGCCTGATACTAGCTTAGCTCCGACTGGTTCGTTTCCTGCCTTCAACCTCCAGCTATCACACCTACCATGACCTTCTCCTTTCATGTAGTCTTGGAGCCAACTGTTCAGGGTTGTGGTTCCCAGGTCGGGGTCGACATTTCATGTCTTTGGGTCTTGGTGCCTCAGCGCTAGATAGTTTGACTTCAGTCTCTACATTGGGGCAGACTGGAATGGCTCTGGAGTCTGGTATGTCCTTGGAGTATTCGTTTTCTAGGATGTGGACTCTAGATGGCCAGCTTCAATCTCTGCCTTCTGTGTTGTAGATAGGATGCTCTCTCGTCCAGAGACTGCATGGTTGGTACCAACTGGCAGTATTCCTCCCACATAGTTATCTATGCCTGTGGACTCGCACTGGCTTGCTCCAGGACAGCCTTCTCCAATAGGCTACCAGACTGCTCTGCACCCAGGGCCTCCTGCCTCTTTCAACTGTCTTCCGTATTCCCTGTTGTGGGAGGGTCATGGCAAGAGGCAGTGCAAGAGAAACCCCTTGCCGAGAATGCAGACCTTGAGGAAAGCGAGGAGTCCCCAACCCCCCCAAAAAAAATGCCATTTTTGGTTATCTCGTGGAGCTACTGTGCCAGCGCAGAGGTTGAACAGCCAGAGACCCATCTCCAGAGGAGTTGGTATTTTGGGAGACTTTCATGATGGGCCCATTCACATCCTAGGTGGTTCCCCCTTCGGACGCACTTAACTTGGTGTCTTGGTGGGATAAAGGAAGGCTGATACAGTGGAACCTGTACCTAAAAAGCCCAATAAGATCTTTTCCCATCTTAAGAATTGACAACATTGGAGTAAGAGTTCTGCCACTGATGCCATTGTGGTGGTGACGGCCATCAAGAAGGGATATCTTGGAAGGGAGTTGGCTGGTACATCTCCCTAACAGAGAATATAGGGTGTTTGACCAGTTAGGGAAGTGTTCCTATGCATCAGCCAATTTAGTGCTGAGAGCATTAAATTACCTGGCTCATTTGACAAGGCTTCAATGGGACATCATGTTGGAGGTGTCAGTACTGGTTAAGGCATAGCAGACTCCAGAGTTTTGGACGACTCTGGAGACACAGTTGTCTACATTATAGTCTATTTCTAATGTGTCCAGGCATCTGCTCTCCAGCACGGCTGAGGGCATGTCGCTAACTGCTGGTGCTGGCATTGCCATGCTTCTCCACACATTGATGAGGTTGTTCAACTTTGTGGACTGCTTCAAGTCATCATTGCCCCTTCTGATGGCTCTCTGCTGTTGGGCCGAAGATTAAAGACACATTGACCAGAAGCGAGCAAGACGGAAAGATGCTGTCTGCAGTCAAAGTGCATTTTGCTACCTCCAACAGACCACCCCTTTTTTTTTAGAAAAATGCAGCATTCTTTTCAGGATGTTCCTCTGCAGAGTTCCCCAGACAGTGTGAGTATGGGTAACCAGAATGGGCACTTTGGAAGGGGTGGTCCGCAGAACCAGGGCTTCCATAGAGCCTTTTCCAGTAGGCCTTTTCACCTTTCCTGTAGGGTTGCCCGGCTGTGCTCTGCAGGCATTCAAGGATCACATAGCACTACACCCAGACGTTTGGGGAGACCATCACCTGAGAAGCATGGGTGTTGAGTGATATATGGAGGTTATACAATTCCGTTTTTATTTCTATCCAAAGAAGATGCCAAGCACCTTCTAGATGTAACACCCCATCGAGATTCAAAAGCTGTTAATTGAGTCATCCAAGACGTCCCACCAGTCCAGTGCGGATCCAGGGTCTATTCCAGGTTCGTTTTTGCTCCAGAGAAGAATAAGGACCTCAGGCCAGTTTTGCATTTAAGCAAGTTGAATCACTGTGCAAACTAGACCAAGTTCTGGATGGTCACTTTGTAGTCCATTCTACCTCTTTTGAGGAAGGATGAATGGATGTGCTCAATCTCAACGATCCCTACATCATATAATGATAGTGAAGGTGGTCCATGAGATACCTGCACTTCTGGCTGGGAGCCAGTCATTGAGTTCAGGTCGCTGCTTTTTGGTATCACCACTGTCCCCTGGTGTTCACCAAGTGCATGGCAATCATGGCAGCCTGGCTCAGGCTGCAGTGTTTCCAAGTTTTTCCTTACTTTGATGATTGGCTTCTCACCACCTCCATGAGGCAGCTTTAGTCAGGATCAGGGATTCCTTACTCCAATTGTGTCTTTCCTTAGGAATCACCATAAACTGTCAGAAATCCAGCCTTCAGCCAGTTCAGACATTGGAGTTCTTAGGCTGTCAGTTAAACACTGTATCTCATATTGCAAGACTTCCAGCACAGAGTTTTGGCACTTCATGCTCAAGTCAATCTCCTACTATCTCACAGGAAACCTCCAGCTTCCCTGGTTCTCAGACTCTTGGGTCACATGGATGCAGCAATTTGCATACTCCAGTTGGCAAGGTACCATATAGGTTCATAGATGTTACTAGGCTAACGACCACAAGGACCTTTTTAAGCTTCGCCATATATCCCAAATCTCTGATGAGTTCTGGTACCGTTGATAAGTGCAAGCAGGGGCTTGGGAGATGAACCATTTACAGGATGTTCATCGTGCATACAGCTGCAGTAATCACATATGGGTTCTCTGCCGTCAGGCGGGTCCTCGGTCGGCCGAATTCCAAAGTCTTGGTCCGGCGTCAGTTGTCGCCTTCTTCCCTGACGTCAGTGCGACAGGGGTATATAAGTAACAGCCGACGCCATGTTCTCCAGTCTTTTTTGCCGCGCGGTGCCCGAAGCAGAAGCAGTTCGCAAGTGCCGGTCGGCCAGCTCCTGAATTTACGAAAAATTGAAAACCGAAGTCTTCTTTAAAGCTAAGTACCCCGTTGGGGAAACTTTTCTTGCCTCAGACCGATGTCAGACAAAGTTAACAATTGTATTTCTTGTGGGAAGCAAATATCGCATAAGGATTTCCATTCCCTCTGCATACCTTGTTTAGGCCCAGACCACGACGTCTCGGGCTGTCGCTTTTGCGCTACTTTCAATAAACGCACTATTAAGCGTCGGGCGGAGTTAAGCCCAACATTATTTTGGTAAAGCCTTTGATTATAAAATGTCGTCGGATACTCCGACTACCGTTTTGTCCAAAAAATGAAAGGACAAGGACCGACACGCGAGGTCAGCGGTCTCCACCGACACCATGCCAAAACCGGCTGCACGTGGTCCGGTTCTCAGCGAGACGCCTATGCAGTCCCTGACTACCGACGACACTTCATTGGCGGTGTCTTCTGTACCCGAGACCACTGGTACCTCGGCCCTAACTCAGACTACAACCACCGAAACCACTGTGAGTGTTGAGCCTCCTAATGTGGACAGGTCCACTTCCACCCAGGGTGTATTAAGACCCTCTTCTTCCTTTTCCATTAAGGCCTTCACTAAGTCCAAATCAGCCATGCATCCCAAGAGGCCTGTTGCACAGGGCCCATCCCCAGGCCCCATGCCTAAAAAGCAGATGCTTAAAATGGCTGAGGATTTAATTTCCTATATCAGGGGTTCCCAACCCCCTCCAGACAAGAGACCCAGAGTGGAGGAAGACTCTCCCTCTTCTGAACAGGGCTCCATTTTCTCAGAACATTCTGATGTGGAGGAACACTCTTCCAAAAATGAGAGGCATGCCAAACCTGCCACACAATCAAAGGGCAGAGGCACAAATACAAATTACAAAACTCATGGACATGAAAGCCATTCAAGAGGTTCCGACTCAAGAACAAGGCCAAGGTTTTTATTCCAGACTTTTCCTGGTACCAAGAAAAGGAACCGACTGGAGACCCATTTTGGACTTATCCATCCTAAATACATTTCTACTCGTACCAAAATTCAAGATGCTCACATTACAGTAGCTTCTTCCCATGCTGGGCAAGGAGTTTTGGTTGGTAACATTGGACCTCAAGGAGGCATGCCTGCATGTCCCAATCAGGCAAAGCTGCAGAAGATACCTCAGATTTCTTGCAGGTTCAATCCACTATCAATTCTCTGCATTGCCCTTTGGCTTATCTACTACGCCCAGAGTATTCACGAAATGCCTGGCATCAGTAATTGCCTACTGCAGACTTCAAGGGATACAAATTTACCCTTATTTGGATGACTGCCTGATCCAAGCGGACAGCAAGCACACTCTTCTGGAACATCTGGCATATGCAACACGGTTACTGAATTCTCTGGGATACACAATCAACAAAGAGAAATCCAGGCTAATACCATCTCAGAAAATAACTTTCCTGGGTGCCAACTTGGACACAAACACCCAGATGGCCTATCTTACGCCAGAAAAACAAGGGCAACTAACTCAGTACTTCAAAACACTAGCAAATTGTACCAGGCTTACTGCAAGGAAAATCCTGCAGGCTCTGAGCTTCATGGCATCTTGCATTCTTTTAATCCCATGTGCAAAGTTGCATATGAGAAAACTTCAATGGTACCTAAAAAGCCTATGGTCTCAACACAGCCACAATTTGGAAACAATAATACCAATAATTCCATGTTTGCAAAAGGAATTTCTATGGTGGGCCCAAGCATGTCAAACAAACACAGGTCTCCCATTCTGCAAGCCTCAAGCAAATCAAGTCATCACAACAGACGCCTCAGATTACGCCTGTGGGGGGGGGGGCGCACATGACAGGCAGGTGCATTCAGGGCAAATGGTCCCAAAAGGAAAAGCACCTTCACATCAAAAAGAAATGCTAGCAGTAATAAATGCAATTACAGCATTCAAGGACCTCCTGCATCCAGGGCAATTATTGATAAAAACAGACAACACCACAGTGATGTGGTACATAAACAAACAAGGAGGAACACATTCATATCCCCTGTGCAGACTAGCCATGACACTTTGGAACTTGGCTCTGGAATGGCAAATCGAACTTCAAGCACAGTACTTGCCAGGTTTGGAAAACACGCTGGCAGACAATCTAAGCAGAAATATGACAGATCCACACGAATGGAAGCTGCATCCACAGCTGTTTACAAAGATAATCCAAGCATGGGAGGCCAGACATAGATCTCTTCGCCTCCCACAGGAACCATCAACTGGAAAAGTTTTGTTCAAGGACTTTTCATCCAAAAGCCTGGAGGGTGGACGCCCTTTCATTCAGTTGGACAGCATGGACAGTGTATGCTTTCCCACCTCTGCCTCTTCTACCCAAGGTGCTCTTAAAAGCAAGAGCAGATAGACCGAAGATGATACTGATTGCTCCAGACTGGCCAAGACAGCACTGGTACCCACTCCTAAGGAGCCTAGCACATACTCCTCCCTGGCCTCTACCTCTAATGCCTCTTCTGCTAACTCAGCACAGCTACAAAACTTTTCACAGTCAGCTGAAAACACTCAATCTTGCTGCATGGAAAATTCCTTAACACCACAGCAGACCCTCCTTTCCAAAGAGGTTCAGGATGTCATTCTGGAGGCCAGAAGGCCATCTACTAGGAAGACTTACTCCGCAAAATGGAAACGGTTTTGCTCTTGGAATGAGAAAAAAGGCCAGGACCCTAGAAAACTGAATTTGCCTCGGGTATTACAGTATCTAGCTGAGCTGCTGAACAGTGGACTTTCATTTTCCTCCATAAAAATCCATGCCTCAGCCATTTCTGCAGAATTCAACACGGATCCACCGTTATTCTCTCACCCACTTTTAAGACAATTCCTCAGAGGGGCTAAGAATATAAGACCACCAAGGAAACAACCAGTGCCAGCCTGGGATCTTAATTACATTCTAGAAAAATTAACATTGCCTCCCTTTGAACCAGCTGCCTCAACAGATTTGCAATATTTGTCCTGGAAAACAGCTTTCCTTCTGGCCATTACCTCAGCTCGTAGGGTTTCGGAACTACAAGCCCTCACGGCTGTGCTGCCCTTTCTTATCTTCCATCAGGACAGGGTTTCCCTTCGAACCAACCCATCATTTATGCCTAAAGTGGTATCCAGGGTAGCTTTAAATCAAGCCATACACTTACCTACCTTTTACCCTAATCCTCAAAACAAAGGAGAAAGGCTGCTACATTCCTTAGACATCCATAGACAGCTACGTTACTATTTGGACAGAACAAAGCCTTTCAGGAAATCACAACAACTTTTTGTGTCTTATGCTGTAGGAGCTCAAGGGAAGCCTGTTACCAAACAGACAATCTCTAAATGGATAGGCCACTGCATACGATTTTGTTACTCCTATCATGGGAAATCTGTCCCTGTAGGCATCAGACCACACTCCACCAGGGCCACAGCTACCTCTACAGCCTTCCTCAGAGGAGTTCCTACCAAAGATATCTTGGAGGCAGCCACTTGGGGTTCTGTACATACCTTCACAAGACACTACCACCTGCCTTTATATTCCAAAACTAGAGCAGGCTTTGCTACTGCTGTGTTGCAGGGCATTCTGGCTCACCCCAGTTCTACCTAGTGCCTACCACCCTGTGTGTAGCTTTGGGATTCTACCCATATGTGATTACTGCAGCTGTATCCACGATGAACATAGTACAGTTTTGTACCTACCATAAATGTAGATGTTCGAGTGCTAATACAGCTGCAGTACAGGTTTCCCTCCCTTCCCTCTAGGTATAGGACTAGTGGCTAACACCTCCTCATACAACTTATTTTGGGTTATCCTCATATGGTGTATTTGCTTGCAACTACTCTTTTTTGATAACATTGCATTGCTTGTATATATCATATATATATATATATATATATATATATATATATATATATATAATTTATCTATTGCCTTCCTTTTGGGGGCACCTGACATCTGGGGCAAGAAAGACTGGAGAACATGACGTCAGCTGTTACTTATATACCCCTGTCGCACTGATGTCAGGGAAGAAGGCGACAACAACCGACGCCGGACCAAGACTTTGGAATTCTGCCGACCGAGGACCCGCCTGACGGCAGAGAACCCATATGTGATTACTGCAGCTGTATTAGCACTCGAACATCTACATTTATGGTAGGTACAAAACTGTACTTTGCCTGTGTCCATTAGAGACATAGGTGCCAAACCAGGCATGAATTTCCTGTTCCACATCAAGTTGTCCAAGTTACACTTGAATTGGGTTAGGAAGGATCTCTGCTTCATATGAGGATACTACAGTGGACACTAGAGATACAGTAGAGTCCTACTTAACCCACTGCATGGATGTTCCCATTATTTTGATGGAAATCTGTCAGTCAAATCATGCGTTGGTTGGAATCTCTCTTAGTGTCAGCTGGGAGACCATTTGTTCTTCCTCCCACAGAGGATGCACATGACGGATACCTTCCTTCTTAGGCGGGGGCATTTTAAAGGGAAGATATTTCAAGAAAATTGGTCTACCCTCGAGTCCAATCTTCACATCAGTGTTTTGGAGATGAGAGCTGTCACCTTTGCACTGCGGGCTTTTCAGGACTTCCTCCCCAGTGGGATGATTTTAATGCAGACCGACAATATGTCAGTGGTTTGGTATCTGAACAAATGGAGGAACCTGGTTCTGTTTTCTTTATCAGGAAGCCATGAGGGTATGGCAGTGGGCAGTTTCAAAACACTTTCTGGTAGCAATGTACATCCCTGGGAAATCCAGCATTTTAGCAGGCAGTCTGACCAGGATCATCATTCTTTCTCATGCGTGGCTCCTAAATCTGAAGGTAGCAGCTCTAATTATCTGCCATTGGGTCACTCCATGATGTGATTTCTTGCTTCCTTATCCTACATCAAGTGCAACAGTTATTACGCCCTAGATGATGTTCTTCGTGTTTCACTGTTGCAGTCATTACATTTGGGTTATCTGCTTGCAGTAGCCCTCAGTCGGCCTGATTAACAAAGTCTTGGGTCCTGTGTCAGTTGCTCTCCCTTCTTTTGTGATGTCAGGTCGTCAGGGGTATAAAACATGCAACTGACACCATTACTCTTTCTTGCAGTGCGGTGCCCGAAGCAGAAGCAGTTTGCAAGTGCCGGTCGGCCGACTCCTGAAATTTTTGTTTTCGAGTTTCAGAACCAAAGTCTTCAACTAAAAGCTAAGTACCCTGTTGGGAAACTTTTTCTTGCTCTAATCCGATGTCAATAAAAGGAAATAATTGCATTACTTGTGGAAGGCAAATACCTCATAAAGATTTTCATTCGTAGTGTATTCCTTGCCTAGGCCCTGACCACGGCGTACCTCTCTGTCAGTTTTATGCCTTATTTAAACCATGAACTATCCATCGCTGGTATATTTTCTCTTCTAAATATTTTGGTGCTCGGTTCAGTTATCCTGATATGTCTTCGGTAAGCCTTCCAACTACCGACATTCTGAAAAAATGCAAAGATAAAGACAGAGACAGGCCGCCTAGGTCCAAAGCTGCCGACGATGCTTCTCCAAAGCCAGTCGCCAGTTCGCTGGTACTCAGTGAGACGCTTTTGCAGCCCCTGATACCAACTACTTCAGATTCACAGGCCGCTACTGAGACCCATTCAGAGTCCGGTATGCCACAAGATACTGCAATTGTGGAACCTGCGGATGTGTCTACCTTGGATGGGTCCGGAGCCGCTGTGCAGGCACCGGCATCTGAGGGTGCATTCAGGCATGTACTGACTTGCGTATTAAACCGACGCCATCTTCTTCTTCACGGCCTAAAACTCGTACCATGCCAGACCGCACGGTCAGGCCTCTATGCCTAAAAACAAATGATAAGAATGGCTGAAGACCTTATTACTTTAATCAGTGGAATCAAGAAAAAACACTTCTGGATCACAAAGTATCAAAATCGAAGTTTCAACGACAAACAAAATAAATGAAGCGGCAAAACTAGATTGAAAATTTTCTTTACTGGATTCTGGTACCTCGGCCTTCGCCTTCACATGGAATAACAATGTTTTACATAAACCAGTATAAATACACACCTCACTTAGTCAATTATATCAATTAAACAATTAATCAATTACATATATTATATTTTAAAGAAATACGTACAAAATACAATAAATAATATTTTATAATAATAATTATACTTCTAAATTCAAACCATTGGGAAATAGAGTACCATAATTAATAATAAATTTAGATTCCATATTTAATAAATTAGTTTGAAAATTTTTATTATTTTCCCCCATTCCCCAGGGTCTTGCCAAAATACTAAATACAAAACCAGTTTGTTCTCCATTATGAAATTGGTGAAAATGGCTTGCAACTGGACTATCGAGTCTACTGTTCCTAATATCTCCCAGATGTTCCAAAATTCTTAATTTGACCCTACGTTTCGTTTGTCCTATATACCATTTTTGTTCTTTACAACTGCAACCAATAATATATACCACCCCAGATGAATTACAATCAAAATGATCTAATGCATGGTATGTAACCCCATTAATTTCATGATCATCTAAATTAATAATTTTATCACAAACCTTACATTTATTGCATGCAAAAGAACCTGCATCCCTTACTCTATCCTTTTTGCCCTTACTCCTAACCAATTCCTTAAGATTTTTACATCTTGTGTAAGAAAAAATAATATTTTTTGGAATTATATTTTTCAAAAATTCATCACTAGTTATTAATGGCCACATGTTCAACACAATTTTCTTCAAAATAGAAGAGAAAGGAGAGAATTTATCTACAAAAAATATTTTGTCCATCCCCATAGTATCCTTTTTCTTGGAGTGAAAAAATTTGTTCCCAATTCTCCTATTGTTCCTATCTACAGTCCCCTGTTTATTCAAATTTAACATTCCTTCCATTTTGGTCCTGTGTGAATAGACATTATTCCTAGAATAACCTCAGTCCATTAATTTCTTGCAAATGATGTCAAACTCCCTTCGAATATTAATAATTTCTGAAGTATTCATGGCAATTCGTTTAAATTCACCTAAGGGCAATGACTCAAGTAAACAATTACTATGCATACTGGTTGCATGCAAGAAATTGTTTACTGCCGTTTTTTTATGAAAAGGTTTATGTTCTATCATCCCCTTCAAACCAATATAAAAATGCACATCTAAAAAATCCATGTTTTTGACATTTACCTGATAAGTAAAGTCTAGTCCACATGGATTTGATTTTAAACTTGTGATGAACTCATCAAAATCTCTGGGGTTGCCTCTGCATAAAAACAAGAGGTCATCAATAAACCTCTTATAAATCAAAACATTATTCTGAAAAAACTTTTTGGTATAGATAAATAAATTTTCAAAATGTCCCATGAACAAGACAGCATATGATGGTGCAAAGCTAGCACCCATGGCCGTTCCCTCTTTTTGTAAGAAATATTTTTTGTTGAATTCAAAAACATTATGAGTAAGGCAAAATTCCACCAAAGAAATAATAAAGTGAGTTTTAGGCCCTTCACCCATGAATGTATGAATGGCTTCCAGGCCCCATTGTGTAGAAATAGATGTATACAATGAGATCACATCCACACTGGCCCAATAGTAATTTTCTTGCCAAATCTTTCCTTTGAAACTGTCACAAACCTCCTTTGTATTCTTTACATGGGATGGAATTCTCAACAAATATTCCTTTAATACAGAGTCCAAAAAGATGCCAACGTTTTGTAAAAAAGCCCCCCTTCCTGAAACTATTGGACGTCCAGGAGGATTTGCCAAATCTTTATGTATTTTTGGCAGAATAAAAAACCTGGCATCATTTGGATTTTTAATAAACAATTTCCTGACATCACCATGGGAGAAGAAACCAAGCCTTTCACCTTTTTCTAATAATTCCAATAATTTTTCATTAAACTGAGCAATAGGATTTGTAGATAAAGAAATATATATCCTGTTGTCTGAAAGCAACTTGAGGGCTATAGAATTATATCTATTCCTATCAAAAACAACCCAATTGCCACCTTTATCTGATTCCAAAAATACATATTTATCACTCATATTTCTTAACTCACATAAAGCTTGCCACTCATCCTTACATAAATTGTAACTTTTCACATGTTGTTTGAACAAAAAAATATTCCTCAGTAACTTGTTTGTTTAAAGCCTTCTCAAAAAAATTAATACAAGAATTATTCTTAACAGGACTAAATTCACTAACATAAGGGACCTTTGGAATATTAAGTTTACCATATCCTGTGTTGTATTCAAACATCCTGCTAGTGTTGTCAACACTATTAACATTCTCAACATTTTCATGAATGTCAATCATTTCATTTTCATAAATGGAAATATTCATAAGTGAACTATCCAAAATTTTCAACATCATAATCATCATGAACATTTTCATTTAAACAAATATTTGTTTTTTCTTTATGGAAGTAAACCTTTAAATATAATTTTCTACAAAAGGCTTTAACCTCCAAAAGAACCTCCGCTAGTGAAGGAATGTATGTAGGTATGAATTTCGTACCCTTATGTAAGACATTAGTCATATTTTCAGTTAATAAACAATCAGATAGATTAATTATGTTTAAACGGTCATGGCAAAAAATGGTACTATCTACGTTATAAGAGTCACAAAAAACAAACGGAGAACTTGGTCTCGAAAACACAGACCTTCTTATAGGTAGTCCATTAGTATCTCTTGTTCCCTCTCGGCTGGAAACGCCGATTCCGACCTTTTCTTTGAGTGGACCCCTCACTGGAAGAAGCACCTGAATTTACAGTCCCATTTGAAATTTCATCTGTGCTGATATTTTCAAACGAAACACTTTTCTTGGCTGAACTTGCTTCTAAAGAGGAAGTGGAAGTGTCCCTGGTATTCCTCGTATCTCGTGCTCTGGATCTGTTGTTGCTCCAAGGGATGCTCGCTCTACCCCGCCCCCTCTTAAGGTTGTACTGCCATGAGAAAATCTTGCCAGTACTGTAGTCGTTTTGATCTCTGGCAAACTTCTTTCTTTTGCGCAAAATCACTTGTTGCTCAATTTTGGATTCCTTTAATTTGATATCCACAATATTTTGCTCACAATCTGAATCGGTGTGTTTGGTGAAAAGCTCGCCCTGCATTTTAATGATCTCAGAGCGTATTTTGTCAAGCGCTCTTCCGTTGCGTTTGACCAATATTTTTAGCCAGCCCAGAGTACATTTTAAAGAGACATCCTTCCATTCTTCCAGCAAATCCGTGTCCTCATCCGAAAATTCATATGCCGGTAAGCGGTCCACCCTGAGACCTCTGGGAGTAATATTAGACTCAATATACCTCTCAAGCAGCCTAATATCATAAAAAATAGTCGCTTCTTTCACCATTAATTTCTCCAGCTCCTCGAAACGAATAGATACCTCATTTGAGTGCTGAAACCACGGATCAGAGGAAGCCAACTTACTCTCCCTGTCCTTCCAAACTGATGAGAAATCCAAACTGGTAGTAGTTCTGTGAACTGTCCCAGGTGCTCTAGCTGCTCCATTAACACTCATACTGAATCAAGAAAAAACACTTCTGGATCACAAAGTATCCAAATCGAAGTTTCAACGACAAACAAAATAAATGAAGCAGCAAAACTAGATTGAAAATTTTCTTTACTGGATTCTGGTACCTCGGCCTTCGCCTTCACATGGAATAACAATGTTTTACATAAACCAGTATAAATACACACCTCACTTAGTCAATTATATCAATTAAACAATTAATCAATTACATATATTATATTTTAAAGAAATACGTACAAAATACAATAAATAATATTTTATAATAATAATAATTATACTTCTAAATTCAAACCATTGGGAAATAGAGTACCATAATTAATAATAAATTTAGATTCCATATTTAATAAATTAGTTTGAACATTTTTTATTATTTTCCCCCATTCCCCAGGGTCTTGCCAAAATACTAAATACAAAACCAGTTTGTTCTCCATTATGAAATTGGTGAAAATGGCTTGCAACTGGACTATCGAGTCTACTGTTCCTAATATCTCCCAGATGTTCCAAAATTCTTAATTTGACCCTACGTTTCGTTTGTCCTATATACCATTTTTGTTCTTTACAACTGCAACCAATAATATATACCACCCCAGATGAATTACAATCAAAATGATCTAATGCATGGTATTTAACCCCATTAATTTCATGATCATCTAAATTAATAATTTTCTCACGAACCTTACATTTATTGCAAGCAAAAGGACCTGCATCCCTTACTCTATCCTTTTTGCCCTTACTCCTAACCAATTCCTTAAGATTTTTACATCTTGTGTAAGAAAAAATAATATTTTTTGGAATTAGGAATGAGACTCGATAGTCCAGTTGCAATCCATTTTCACCAATTTCATAATGGAGAACAAACTGGTTTTGTATTTAGTATTTTGGCAAGACCCTGGGGAATGGGGGAAAATAATAAAAATTTTCAAACTACTTTATTAAATATGGAATCTAAATTTATTATTAATTATGGTACTCTATTTCCCAATGGTTTGAATTTAGAAGTATAATTATTATTATAAAATATTATTTATTGTATTTTGTACGTATTTCTTTAAAATATAATATATGTAATTGATTAATTGTTTAATTGATATAATTGACTAAGTGAGGTGTGTATTTATACTGGTTTATGTAAAACATTGTTATTCCATGTGAAGGCGAAGGCCGAGGTACCAGAATCCAGTAAAGAAAATTTTCAATCTAGTTTTGCTGCTTCATTTATTTTGTTTTAATCAGTGGAAGCCAGCCTTCCCCCCCTAAGAGATCTAGGACTGAGTTTGCTTGTGATACTTCTGACCAGGATTCTGAATTTTTTGTTTCCTGTGATGACCAGGATTTACCCTTATCTACCTATGAGGATTCTGATGCTGAGGACTCTATTCCCTCTGCTTCTCCCCCAGAGGATTTATCTTTTTGTGAAACCTTGCATACTCTCAGGGAGCATTTTCATTGGGAAGGTCTAGATTTCTATGATTCTAAAAAGAGGCTTAGGGATTTCTTACTACTGCCCAGCACAGGCCTTTAGCCTTTCCTTCTGTACTAGACATTGCTGATGATGCCTTTTCGAAATCTAGGTTGGCCCCTGACTCTTTACCTACTGCTCCCAGAAAACCTGACAGATATTACAGGGTCCTTGACTCTCACAAGTTCCTTTTTAAAAATCCTACTGTGGACCCTGAGACCATTTCACAGGGACCCAAGGGTATTAAAGCTACTACTGCCAAAAATACTACCCCCTCTGATAGAGACTCCAGGGCGCTGGATAAATGGGGTAAGAAGGTATACACTTCTGCAACTTTGGCCATTAGGGCTTTAAACCGCCAGTTTCGTATGTTAAAGTATCAGCAGCATATTATTGGATTGCTTAAACAGAAAATAATGATGATTCCTGATTGTGCTGAAAATAAGGATTTACAGGATTTACTGCACTCAGCTAAACAAGTTGGAAAACATACTTTGCAATGTGGTTTTGATTCACTAGAGGTATCTTGCAGGGCTGCTGTAACAGGGTCTGTACTTAGAAGGCATGCTTGGCTTAAGGAGCAATCCTTGCCAGATCATGTTAAAGCGAAATTACTGGATGCTCCCTTAAACCAGGACCACCTGTGTGGCAACAAGGCAGAAGTTCTTAAAAAGATGGAGGGAAAAGCAAAATCTATGCAAACTGTTAGATTTTTTTACAAGTACAACCTCCAAGGTTTAGTAGGCATTGGCCTTCTATGAATTGGTCATTCCCTGCCTATTCCAGGCGTTCTCAGTCCAAACCCAGATCCAGCAGAGCTCCCAGGCTTCAGTCCCAGGGTACGCACAAGCCTAAGCAGTGTGTGTGTGTGGGGGGGGGGGTTCCACTTCCAAGTTTGGAAGTAATAAAATTCCCCCCTATGGTAAATTGTCTCAATGACTTATTTTTTAAACTTCCAAGCACTTTTCAACTAACTGCCCCTTTGGGGGGAAAGATTGCTCTTCATCCAAAGAACTGACAACTCATTACCCAGGACAAATGGGTTCTAAATATAGTGTCCAAGGGATACAGATTTCACTTCCACACATTACCAACAACAAGCGGATGGCCAGATCTACCCCCAGATCAGTGGGCAGAGGCCCAAAAGCGAGTACTTTCTCTTTTAAGCATGGAGGCTATTCAATTGGTATCAGAAGAGGAAAAGGGACAAAGTTTCTACTCGAGACAGTTCATGGCATCCTATCCTGGACCTGTCTACTCTAAACACCTTTTTGGTGATTCCAAAATTCAAGGTGCTGACTCTTCACCAGTTGCTCCCTATGCTAGGCAAAGATGCCTGGTTGGCAACACTAGATTTAAAGGAAACATACCTGCACATCCCAATTGGGGAATCTTGCAGAAGATACCTATGCTTCAAAGCAGGCTACACACACTATCAGTTCTCTGCAATGCCCTTTGGCTTATCTATTGTGCCCAGGGTATTCACAAAGTGCCTAGCTCCAGTCGTTGCATTTTGCAGGCAAAGAAATATTCAGATATACCCATACCTGGATGATTGTTTAATTCAGGCAGAAAGCCAGGACATACTTTTGAATCATCTGGCCTTTGTACAAAGGGTGCTAACTTGTCTGGGGTACACCATAAATGAAAATAAATCACACCTGGCACCCTGTCAACAAATTATATTCCTGGGAGCAAGCTTGAATACAACTTCCCAGATGGCTTTCCTCACGCCAGAGAAACAAATTCATTTGACAACCTACTTTAAAGAAGTGGCCACAAAAACCCTGCTATCTGTAAGGCAAATACTACAAGCCTTTGGGTTCATGGCCTCCTGCATTCTTCTAATTCCATATGCAAGACTGCATATGAGGAAACTACAATGGTATCTAAAAAGCCTATGGTGTCAACATTCTCGGGATTTAGAAGCAATGATTCTTATCATACCTTGCCTACAGTTAGAGTTCCTTTGGTGGGCAGAGGCCTGCCACCAAAACAACAGTCTACCATTCACTCTACCCACTGCCGCCCAAACCCTAACTACAGACGCATCAGATTATGCATGGGGGGCTCACCTGGCAGGGAAGTACATTCAGGGCAAATGGAACCCAAGTCAAATGCACCTGCATATCAATCAAAAAGAAATGTTAGCTGTACAGAATGCTTTGACAGCCTTCAAGGACCACATTCTTTCTTCCAGGACAATTAATGGTAAGGACGGACAACACCACTGTGTGTGGTACATAAACAAGCAGGGAGGGCCCATTCATACCCCCTCTGCAGACTAGCCATGGCTCTGTGGAACACAGCCTTGAGCTACCAAGTGCATTTACAGGCTCAGTTCCTGCCAGTAAAGCTAAATACACTGGCAGACGAACTAGGCAGAAATCTCATGGACCCACACGAGTGGAAACTGGAACCAAAGACTTTCAACATGTTGATAAACAAATGGGGGAGCCCAGATATAGACCTGTTTGCCTCCCCCCCCAGTGCTACCATTTGGACAAATTCTGCACAAGGACTCCCCACAAACAAGCTTGGAAAGTGGATGCCCTGTCCTTCAAATCTATCAGTTTATGGCTTTCCTCCTCTGCCTCTCCTCTCCAAAGTACTACTAAAGATCAAACAGGACAAACCAAGGACAATACTGATTGCACCAGACTGGCCACGCCAACACTGGTATCCCCTCTGCGCAGTGTGTCATTGCTGGCACCATTGCACCTGTCTCAGACCCCTACCCTGCTGTCCCAGCAGGAGGGCCAGATTCTGCATCCTCCACTTCAAACCCTGAACCTGGCAGCCTGGTTAATTGTGTGACCTCTCCGTTACCATCCCTCAGTAAACAAGTGTTGCATGTCATTTTGGAGGCAAGGAGGCCTAGTACTAGAAAATCTTATGCTGAAAAATGGAAAAGATTCTGTTCCTGGAACTAAACTCAGGGGATGGGCACAGCAGCGCCCAATTTACCTCAGATTCTTCAATACTTAACTGAGATGCTTCACAAGGGCCTTTCTTTTTCCTCCATCAAAATTCGTGCCTCAGCCATTTCAGGCCTCAGCCATTTCAGCTCATTACAACACAGAACCAACCCACTTCTCTCATCCACTGCTCAAGCAGTTCCTCAGAGGGGCCAAAAACTTAAGACCACTGAGGAGAGCCCCAACTCCATTCTGGGACCTTATCTTTATATTGGAAAAACTCACTGTGCCTCCTTTTGAGCCAGCTGCAAGTGCAGAGTTAAAATTAATTTCTTGGAAAACAGCCTTCCTTTTAGCAATCACTTCAGCTAGAAGGGTATCTGAATTACAGGCCCTTATAGCAGTGGAGCCTTTCATCATCTTTCATGCTAACAGGGTGTCCCTCAGGACCAACCCCTCCTTCATGCCTAAGGTGGTATCCAGTGTGGATTTTAATCAGTCCATTCATTTGCCAACCTTCTTTCCTAACCCACAGAACAAAGGGGAACGGATAATGCACTCCTTAGATGTGCACAGACAAGTTAGATTTTACTTGGACAGGACTAAACCTCAAAGGAAATCTGAACAATTGCTGTTGGCATTTTCTGCAGGGGCAGAGGGGAAGGCCATTTCAAAGCAAACCTTTTCTAAATGGATAGGCCATTACATTCATTTCTGCTATAAGCATCTTGGAAAACCTATTCCACAGGGGATAAGACTGCACTCAACCAGGGCTGCATCTACCTCTACAGCCTTTCTCAGAGGTGTCCCTACCAGGGACACCTTAGAAGCTGCTTCCTGGAGTTCTGTACATTCTTTCACCAAGCATTACCATTTGCCTATTTTCTCTACACCAGAGCTGGTTTTGCCACTGCAGTCTTGCAGGGACTTATAGCTGATCTAAATTCATCCTCCCATCCTTAGCTTTGGGAATATACTCAAATGTGATGACTGCAACAGTGAAACACGAAGAACATAGTACAGTTGTTTACACTTAAATGTAGGTGCTTGAGTGCATTCATTGTTGCAGTCCTGGTTACCCTCCCTCCAGCCCCCTAACTTATTTTGGCTATACCTCTATTCTCATTTACTATGCTTAAAAGCTTTTTGGTGTATTTGCTTTTTTGTTGGAGGTATAACCTTGCATATTTATGTTTAATTGCTTCCCATTGGGGGGCACCTGATATCCGGGGCAAGAAAAATTGATGTAATGGCGTCTGCTGCATGCTTTATACCCCTGACTACCTGACGTCATGGAAGATGAGACAGCAACTGATGCAGGACCCAAGGCTTTGATAATCAGGTCGACTGAGGGCTACTGCAAGCAGATAACCCAAATGTGATGACTGCAACAGTGAATACACTTGAACATCTACATTTATCGGAAAAACAGCAGGTTGCACCAAAATGAATTCAGAACATCAACAGCAGCCAAAACAACCCGCTAGCTGCTTGCTCACAGTGAATAATAGCTGGAAAAGACCACAGGCGATAATAAAATCCACACGTCTTTAATAAAAATACAAACAGTTGAGCGCTTTCTCTCGCAAAACGCGAGCTTCATCAGAACACTGCAGAAATGTCTGCTACACAATTAAATAGTAAAAAAAAAGGCGCCAAAATGACCTTGAATCAATTAAGTAAATTCTATAATAATAAAAATCTATAAAATTGAAAATACAATTAGTTAAAATAAAATAAAATAAAATTAAATGAGATGATGCTTGCTGAATTGCCACTAAACAATCTAAGTATCTCTTATGTACATTGATAATGCTATAAATGTTAAATGCAAGGAATAAAAATAACATTTATTCTAACATTAATAGAGGCTTAATACTCAAACAGTCATTAATCCCTGGTGGTGTGGTGGCGTCAGTAAAGACTTGCCACCATAACTCTCGATATGCCAGGTAATTTTTGAGGTTACCTCCCCTAGGTTTGTTTTTTTTTTTACTAAATCTAAGATGCCAAATTTAAAAGAATGTTCATCACCACAGGCAGAAATATGCCTATACAGGGCATTCTTAGTATCATTTAACAAAGAATGGTAAATGGGGCAAAATAATTGGAATGGCTGCAGGGGGAGGCTCCATTCGACCATGATTTTGTGAGGGAGGAAGGGTAGCAAACTCAGACAGCCGCGGTTGAACTATACCTCACAGTTGTCCATATTTTTGCAGAATGAATAGATATCTGCTTCTTATTTTTGGTTTGTTCCTCATAAAATTTGTGGTTTTCTAGCAAATCATTTAGAAATGAAGTCACTAAATGACAGACCTTGAGTTTCAGACGTCATAACCTTCAGAAAAATGCATGCTAAAGCACGACCTGTTATTCTATCAACTGTCTTAAGTTTATACAAGAGCAATTTTTAGTAGTGTTTGTATGTTCCCCCAATATATTTGGCCTTGTCCAGATTTCCTGCATTAAGAGGTTGAGAGGTACATGCAAATCGCTTTGTAGAATTAGGAATATCCAAACCTCTCAATTGTCCCCAATTTTGGCTCAAAATGTTGCTCTCCCCTAATAATCCCTCCTCAAAATGGCAATTTTGGAAGAAAACGTGGAGGGTTTACAATTATATATAACTGTAATGATCAGAGTTATAGATTACTTTTATTTCAGAAATGCATGTAGATGGTCTTATTTTGTTAGCTGCTCATGTTAACAGTGTTAATATTAAAAAGGTGTCTCTTTTTTGACAGGTTCCCAGCTGTATTGTGTGGCAACTTTATATTTTTGCATCACGTTTTTGGTCTGTTTTTCATAAAATTGTGGTTTTCTGGCAAATTAGTGGCAAGTCATTAAAGATTGAAGTTAGAAAATAATGGCAGACATTTGAGTTTCAGATTTCATACCCTTCAGAAAATTCATACTAATGCAAGACCTACAACTGTTCTATTATCTAAGTTAATAAGAGCAATATTTAAAAATTGTCCTTATTTTTGGGTCTGTGTCCCACTTCTAGTTCTATGTTTGGCTTTGTCCAGATTTCTTGCTCTGAAGTTGAGAGGTATGAGTGTCAGAGCCATCACTGTCAGCCAGAGACATTTCAAATTGTGACATACTTGTTGCACCCGACCCCACTCCCCATTGTAGTGGCTCTGGATGTGTCCAAGGAAGGCAAGGAGCAGTTATGCAGTGTAAGTGTGCAGAGTATTCCCCCATCCAAGACAGACCACAAGTACGACTGTGGCTTTTCATCTGTCCTTGATTTTGCAGAATGTTCTGGTTTTCTGTCATGTTTTTATACTGTTGATTTATGCTTCTTATTATTCAGGAAATGCATGCTGTCACAGTGCCCTGTTGCTCTGTTTAAGTAGCAATAATTTAATGACCATCAGATAAGCTTGTCTGAGATTGTAAGATGCAAGTAAGCTTTAATAAGCATACTGTTAAAGAATTACCAGCATTGAAAGCCTTTTCTTTGTTGCTATGCAGAGAATATTTACATAACTAGATAATGTATAAGCCTTGGGTATTGAAATGCATATGACAGTATTTGTAATAAAAGGACAGGATTACAGTATTTTCAGAAGCTCATTACATTTGTTGGAGACTTGCAGTCATCTTTGCAGGATTTACCCGTAAACTAAACAGAATGCCAATCTATCATGTGTGGTCCATAACCTGTGCAGTAATCTTTTAAGCAATTTATCTTGAGCTTGTTTCTTGTTTGCTGTTCATTTTTTACTTTGATCATGTCTTCCCCATGAAACAAGTAGATAGTTGTGTCAGGCAGCAGGTCATTTTTGGATAAGAAACATTTTTACAAGTGGGGGTATCACAGAGATTGCTACTTTCAGCATGTTACTTGGTAATTTTATAAAGCTGAATATAAATTATAATTAGAACTGCAGTGCAAGGAGTAGTGGTTTGAGTTGAGTGCTGCTTGTTTTTTTATACTTGATTTTGACTGGCATTCCAGTAATGTATTTAAAAAGTTATTTATTTTGGTCATGCCTCACAACCTGTTTCCATCTGGATATTAAATAAGTTGTCATGTAGCCAATGGATTGAAATATTTTTTTCTTCTACACTTCATTTTGTCTTGATTAGACTCTCGTAATGACTGTTTGGCACCCAGGGCAGCGTATTTAATTAAAGTTCCAGTTGTTGTGGTTTTGAGCATAGCCCCACCCCTTTATAGTTGACTGCGCCCCTTCCCTTTGGCCACACCCATTCAGTTGTCTCCTGCAGCCCTCCTTTAATTTGAAGTCACCAGCCGCCACTGATATTTACTCTTATTAGCGCAGGTCTGTGTTTCAGTTAGGACCTTTTCTAATATTGTATTTTCACTAGAATAATATTCTTATTGATAGCTGTGTGCAGTGTTTTTACTATTCTTATTAGCTAGTAATTAGCCTGTTGAGATTTTGCAATTTTTGGTAGCTTTTCTTCTTGATTTAGCTTCTTTTCTGTTTATGGCTAGGTCCGTTTAAGTTAGAGGACCTAGCCCCCTATTAACCTTTTTCTTGTGGTGTTTTCTCAGCAGGGGCTAGGCCCGTTTAAGTTAGAGGACCTTGTCCTCTCCTTTCTAATGTTTCTGTTTGATTAAACATGTCTAAGGAGTCTTAATGTCAATAACTGACGGACATAGTAATTGTGTTTACTGTTTTGGTGCCATACATCTTCAGGAAACATTTCTGTCACTCTTTCAGTTCTCGAGTTCTCCAAGAAAGGAAGAACAAACTGATCCCAAAAGGTCTTCTTAAGCCTTCCTTTGAGGAAGATTTATCCAGCTCTTCATCCTCACACTCTAGATCTCCTTCATCAAAGAAAGAGAAGGTCAAGTCAGCCAAAAGACATTCTCCCACACTGACTTTTTTATCTGGACCGCCTCAAAAAATATTGAAATTGGACATACCTTCTACCTCTAATGTTCCACTGCCTTCAGAGCCGGCCGAGGTTATCGATATCAACACTCCAGTGTTGGCCCCAAGTTTTTCAGAGCCGACCACTGAAAATATACCTCTGAGCTGGTCTAGAGAGTTATTGCCAGTCTCCCCAACTCTGAGATCTCCTATTTTGCAGAGATCTAAGTCACCTACTTTATCATCCAGATCCTCCAAGAGCCTATCTGAAGAGGATGTAGAGAGAGTAGTGCTTAGACTCTTGAAGTCGTCGGCATTACCAAAATTGTTTCTGGCTGTGACCCAATCAGTTCCGGAGCCATCTAAGACCATACTCCCTGTTGCTGTTCCTCCTCCGAGCCATGTTGGTCCTTCGGAGCCAGAGCTATCGGTGCTACATGTTGTGGAACCCTCGGTTCCAGCACCTCTTGTGTCTGTCTCTGAGCCAAGTTCCGCTTCAACACCTTTGGCGCTGTCCTTGGTGTCAAAGCTTACCAGTTGGCCCCGACAGGGACACTTGGACCTGAACCTCTTCGGTTTCGAGCCTACCTCTCGGTGCATTGGCTAGGCTGAGCTCAGATCCTACATCCTTCTCAGAGCCAGTCGCTTTGGAGCCGAGGGCTACTTCCGTTTCCTCGGAACCAGGACTGTCCTCTGAGCCAGAAAGGTCTGCATCCGAGATGATGAGCGTGCTGTCTAGGTCTTCAGCTCTACACAAGGGTACCGATGCTTTTGCCCTCGAGCTCCAACCTCCGTCTCAGCACCATCTCTCTCTCTCTCTCTTGGCAGCAGAGACCTGCAGCCTCAGGAGCCCCCATTGGGTGGCCCTTGGTCTTCCGAGTCCTCCCCAGAATACCCTTCTGAGGAGCCCCCTCGAAAGAGAACTTGCAAGAGGAAGCATGTAGACTCCCCTGATGAGTCCATCACCTCGGACACTGACCTTGAGGAGTCAGAAGGGTCCCCTAGGTCGTTTTCTGATGATATCTCCTTTGTAGATATCTTAGAGATCCTGAAACAGAGAGGCGGCTAGCCCACTGTCACCCCTTCTGATGAGGAGTCAGTGTACCTGAAGGCTTTCGGGTCTCAAACTTCAGCCTCTTGGGTGTCTCCACCTTTCAATGAGCTCTTGAACCTAGTTAGTCGAAATGTGTGGGAAACTCCTGATGCTGTGGAACCAGTCCCCAGAAGGCCCAACAGGTTTCTTTCAGCCCCCAAAGAGAAAGTTTTTTTGACCAAAGGTGTGCCTGTAGATGCCATGGTGGTGGCAGCAGCCACAAACAAGGAACTAGCGGCGACTTCATCTCTACATCCACAGAACAAGGAGTCTCGAACGATGGATAGATATGGGAAGCGTATCTTCTCTTCAGCAGCATTTACACTCAGATCGTTGAATTACCTCACCCATTTTACTAGGCTTCAAAGAGATCTCCTAAAGAGTTAGGAGATGCTCTCCAAGGTACATTAGCTGAAGGAGTCCCTGAGAAGGTTACTGCTCAGTTGTCTACCTTAAACTCCATTGTTAACTCCTCCATGAGGCTGATATCCTGTGCAGCAGATGGAGCAAGTAGGGCAGCGGGTTCAGGAGTTTCCCTTCGGAGACAGTCCTGGGTGCGTTTATGTAACTTTGTGGAGCCCTTCAAATCTACTTTTCCCAACTTTGATGGTTCCTTTTTGGACCAAAGGTAAAAGATACACTCACCAGGTGTGAGCAAGAAGGGAAAACTCTCTCTGCCGTGGGAGTACATTTTTCCGTCCCTTCTAGATCATATCCTAAGGGTCAGAGAGGCGGGAAAATGTGGTTCAAGAAATCCCAGAGATTTTTCCTGGACGCACAGGGCGATTCCTCCTTCAGAGGCAGAGGAGGAGGAACTAATGGTAGATGTCTGCCAAGAGGTGGGGGGCCCACAAAACCAGGGTGGCAGTGATTCCTTTCGTGGACGTCCCTATCAATGTTCCTGAAGTGGGGCCCGACTGCACTTCTCTGGAGCTAGTCAGGAGTCACTTATCTTTGTATCCAGAAGCCTGGCACATCACCCAAGACAAGAGGATACAAAGAATAATTACCAGAGGATACTCCATACCCTTCTCTTTCCCACCCCATATCACCAAGAAAATCCCAGATGTTCCACCCAATCACAGGGATCAAGCAACCGTAGAAGTTCAAAAGTTGCTTCAAAAGAGAGTCATCCAAACCATCCCCACAGACCAGATAGGATTCGGAACTTACTCCAGATTCTTTTTAGTGCCAAATCGAACAGGGGTCTTTAGGCACATTTTGGATCTCAGCAAATTAAACGAATCAGTGAAGAAGTCCAAGTTCCGAATGGTAACACTGCAGTCTATAATCCCTGTGTTTGGGAAAGACAATTGAATGTGCTCCATAGACCTCCAAGATGCGTACTACCACATAAAAATGGAGAGAGCATCAAGAAGTCGTTTATGCTTTTGGCTGGGAGCCAGTCATTAGCAATTTCGTGCTCTGCCCTTTGGTCTCACCACAGCCCCCAGGGTGTTCACTGAATGCATGGCGGTAGAGACAGCTCACTTGAGACATCTTGGAATTCCGAGTGTTTCCTACCTGGACGACTGGCTGCTGACACCCACCACCAGGCACCTACTTCTACAAGCCAGGGATTCAACCATCCAGCTCTGGACACAGCTAGGGATTACGATAAATTGGGAAAAGTCTGCCTTGCTGCCCTCTCAATATGTGACTTTTATAGGAGCAGAAATAGACACAGTCACCATGATGGCTGGTCTTCCTGCAGACAGAAAACAAAATCCTAAGACAACAGATATACAGTCTACTTCCTCAACAAAGAGTCAAAGCCAAGACAGTGCTGAAACTTTTAGGGACCATGGCCTCTACTAAAACTTTAGTTCCGCTAGCCACACTGCATACCTTCAATGGCTACTCATTTCCCAGTGGACTCAACAACTGCCTCTGTCTTATCCTATTCTGATAACAGAATCTTGCAAAAAGGACCTCAGTTGGTGGATTCAGCTCAATCAACTAATGACAGGAACACCTTTCATTACTCGCCAATCCCTTGCTACTGTGACCACGGATGCCTCCCAGATTGGGGGGGGGACATTATTTAGGCAGGACTGTCCAAGGCACATGGCAAGATCACGAGGCTCACTTGCATATCAATGTCCTAGAGATGAGAGCAGTGCTACTAGCTTTGCAAGCACTTCACGACTTTCTTCCTCTAGAGATGATAGCAATCCAATCAGACAATATGTCAGTGGTATGGCATATAAACAAATGAGGACCCAGATCCCTACCCCCTATGTCGAGCGGCTCTTCGTGTTTGACAGTGGGCGATATCTTCCCAACACTTTCTAGTTGCAATGCATATCCCAGAGACAACCAATTTGATACCTGACAGGTTCAGCAGGGCAATCTTGATGCCTCACGAGTGGTCTCTGAATAAGAAAATCATGAAACAGATTTTCCGCAAGTGGGGACAGCCTTGCTGCGATCTCTTTGCCAGTCCAGTCAATGCCAAATGCAGCAGCTACTTCTCCCTTATCCCCTCCCCCCGGGGGAGACACTGAAAGACTCACTGGTTTACAATTGGCCCTGGGACTTCTTTATGCATTCCATCCCTTTCTGCTGATATTGAAGGTGATCCAGAAAGCAAAGACCTTGGGAAGCAGAATGATTCTTATCACTCCTTACTGGCCTCATCAGATTTGGTTCCCCTTTCTCGGGCCTCACCTGCTAGACGATCCATGGACTCTGGACCCAGTTCCAGACCTTCTGACACACGTCCGGCACCTTCCACCCCTGCCTGCACACGTTCAACTTGACAGCGTGGCTGCTCCACTTCCATCCCTGGTCAGGCTTCATGATTTCTATCCTGCAGTTACTCTCATCCTCACGTCTTCCCACAAGCCTTCTATGAGAAAATTATATGCTAGCAAATGGAAAAGATTTTCTATCTGGGCAAAAAAAAAAAGAACGTCTTACACAGCCTCCATTCCCTTAGTGTTAGAATTCCTAACCAAACTTTTTCATCAGGGATCAGCTGCTGCTACAATTAAAGTTCAGTTGGCAGCGATCTCCAATTTTCATTTGGGACAACATGAGCCTAATCTTATGGCTCACAGATTCTGTAAATGTTTCCTAAAAGGCACTACCTTGCTAAGACCTCCTTTTCAAGAACCTGTTTCTCCTTGGGATTTAAATTTCGTTCTATCCAAACTTACTGCCATGCCTTGTGAACCCACACATTCTTGTGAACTGAAGTTCCTTTAATGGAAGACCATTTTTCTAGTAGCTGTTACATCTGCCAGAAGAGTGTCAGAGTTACAAGCACTGTCAGTCAAACCTCCTTACTTGATTTTTCAGAGAGACAGAGTTTCCCTTCGTACAAATCCGTCCTTCATCCCCAAGGTTTACTCTCAGTCTAATTTGAATCAAACTATCGAACTGCCAGTCTTTTTTCCTAACCATTCAAACAGTGCAGAATATAAGTTTCATAGACTTGATGTTCACAGACAGTTAAGGTTCTATCTACATAAAACCCAGGGAGCTTAGAAAATCAGACCAATTGTTTGTATCTTTTTCTGAGACAAGAAAAGGTATGCCAGTCTCTAAGATAACTTTATCAAATTGGATTTCAAACTCTATCTCATTTATTTACTCTTCCAATGGCAAGGAACTCCCCATTAAAATTAAGGCTCATTCTACCAGATCCATACCCACATCTGCTTTTCAAGCCAGAGTCCCAATTAAAAGTATTTGTGCAGCAGCAACTTGGGCTACCCCTCATACCTTTATTACTCCTTACAAATTGGATTTGGCCTCTAGGGGTACAGCCTCCTTTGGTTCCACGATTCTTAGGAGTATATTCCCGTGAGCTACCCGAGAAAAAGGTGCTAGGGTCGCTGTCCCATCTGTAAGAATGAAGGCGAGATAGGACTACAGAACGTAAAGAAGTTATGTACTCACCATAATGTTCCATGTTTGTAGTCCATCTCGCCCTTCATTCTTACGAACCCACCCACCTACCCCCATCCACGTATCCTTGGAGGATCTGGAGACAAGATAGTATTTATCCTTCTGTAGGGTGTAGACCTTTCATCTTTGTTGTTCCTTGTAGAAATATTTTCTTATCACGTTTTTAGATAGCAGCAAACAAGATCTGGGGTTTCTTACTAGTGCATTATGGGATACCTACCTTGCCACGAGCAACTGAGAGACTTTGAGCTTTGTAGTCAGCCGAGTCGGCACCGAGGATCAGCTCCGAACCCATATGTAAGAATGAAGGGCGAGATAGGCTACAAACATGGGAACGTTATGGTAAGTGCATAACATCTTTTTTTCTGCTGTACCAGAGAAGCTGGAAATAGACTTTATTAATTTTATGAAAGCACAAATAAACAACTGGACTTGTTGTCATGTATATGCTTTAAACCAGGCCATGAGAAAGCAGACTAGACCTTTTAAATTGTAAAAATGCAATCCTACCAGCAGGAATTGATTCTGACAGAACTGTGGCAAAAAGACAAAATACTAAAAGTAGGAGACAGTAGAATGTTTGTGGAAAATGATTTATTTACTGTATGCTAGGCGGAAGAGAAGTAAATGTATTCCACTAATCAGGAAATGTTGAGAAGCAGGCATAAGATTCAACCTGCTGTACCCAAATATTTTCAGAATGTTCTTTGCTGCAGGTACAAAATGTTTTGATGCAGAACATACCAAGGAAGAAATACAAAAGTTTGTCCAACAAAAAGTGAGCTGCGAAACAGAAGGAGATTCTGCTGCTTGTTCTTCTGGTAATAATGACCACGAGACTGTGCCAGCTAAACATTTTCCAATGTTTCAGTAGAAAATGCTTGAGAGAGAAAAAAACACAGTTGACTAGAAGAACTTGAGAGTACATTAGAAATGAAGCAGATGCTGGATTTGGCAGAATAAGATAAACAAATAAAACCAACAGCTCCAAAACTGACAAGTAAATGTGGGATTACATGGCATTAATATTTGTGAAACATCAGAACAAGAAAACCTGGAAATACTGGACTTTTTTGAGTTTATTAAACTTGCAGGGAACTCTAAAGCATATGCCCTCTGATAAATAAATACTTGTAGAAGCAACTCTGTACTTGTTTTCGTGTTTCTATGGAGACAAACTGATAAACATCAATAAAAACAGAATACTTTCTTTTAAAGGCTTTCATTTAATGGCTAGAGATGATTTCTGAAAGCATTCTAGTGTTTTCTCATTGTGGAAGAGCATAAAGACAACATCAGACAGCACTTAGAAGCACAAGCTGTACCATGCATCTTAGCATAGATAGCCTTCCTTTTTAGGTTAACCCAAGTCTATGAGTGTGGCTGCCAGTTTAGGACAATTGTCCCCATTAGGAGGGTAAAATGTCAATATTTAAAGATGTACATTGTTTTGTATGTTAATAGGTTCAAGGGTAGTACTGGGGGTGTACTTTTTTGTCTGCTTTCAATAAAACAAAGTTTTGTAAGATGTGACATAGGCTGAAATGAATATGATAAGAAAAGTCTGTATAAAAGATCAACCTACCAAACCTTAGTGTGTTCATGTAACACACAAGCTCAAACTAGATACTTAAAAAAGCTGTTACAAATATAAGGTGGGAATAATAACTTCTTAACTTAATGATACTTTCTGTATTATCTTTAAATGTTAATGGTCTCACAGATATAGAGAAAAAGAAAGAGTAGTGAACTATATTAAAAATGTAGTGTGCAAATAGCTATGCTACAGAAGACACATTTGAAAAAAACAGAACATGTGAATTTAACAAAGGTTTTTCAGGACGGTTATTCAGTGGGATACCTGGGACAAAAGAAGAGAGAACTACTTATATTAACTGCAAGAGGGATTCCAGTAGTGATAGAAGAGGATAAAAAAGATAATGGTAGATTTGCAGTACTAAGGGGCTACTAGCAAGGGAGGAGAATTACAGTGGCATGTATTTATATTCAACCTAAAACTGCTATAATGGAGCTTAAGAAAATTCTGGGAGGGGGTGTGGCCAAGATGAGCACTGAGTTAACAGCACTTTCTCTCTGCTCTGTCTTTTCAGAAAATTTATGACAGGATTTTTTGAATTTATCTGTCCTAATTTTTTTTACATATTTGGATCCTATTAATCATCCTTTAGGATAGTATATAAAAATGTTGGCAACTTTTTTATGTTTTCCTGTCAAAAAGTATGAGAGAACATTTTTGGACTTCAGACTACAAAATGAGCTACTCCAAATCTACACTTCAAGAAATAGCTATTAAGAAGGAACTTCAGTCACTATTATCTAATGTACAAGAACTGACAGCTAAAATCGATAGAATGGATGTAAAACTGGATAACTTCAAAGAAAAATGTTCCCAACAAATGGAAGTGTTACACGAAGACCTTAAGCAGCAAAAGAGGCAGATTACTGGTATAGATGCTTCACTAAATGATATGGACACAAGAATTCAAGAATATGAGCATAATGTAGACTTTCTCTTAAAATAAAATACTCTGACAAACAAAAAATGATGATCTAGAGAATAGATCAAGAAGAAATAATATTAGACTTTTTGGTTTGCCTGATAATGGTGAAGAAGGTAATATGGAAAAATTCGTAACTTCTTGGCTTCCTGTTGTACTACAGCTTCCTGAAGCTCTTTCATATGGGATAGAAAGACCACACAGGTCCTTGGCAAGTGTAAAAAAAAAAAAAGGTAAATCCAATTCTACTAAATCTGTTATAGTGAAGTCTTTGTCATCCCATGACAAGGAGATAGTGTTAAAGACTGCATGGGCTAAATCTCCTATTAAATATAAAGAAAATGTCAAAAGCTTTGATAATGATTACTCATCTTCTGTAATTGCCAAAAGAAATATTTTTTACCAATGCTAAAAAGAGTTTAACAAAGCCCAAATAAAGACACACCTATTGTTTCTTGCCAGATTAAAAATATTTTTGCAAGATGGTCCAAAAATATTTGATGACATAGACTCTGCCATTACCTTTGTCAAAACAAGAAAACTACTTGACAAAATAGAGGATATGGAGTAAGCAAATGCCAGCCTTAAAAGAAATGCTGATAACAGTTCCTGGAAGATTTCTGAACATAAAAAGAAGCTCAAAAATAAGTGATTAATTAAGCTATTTTACAATAGCTTTCTTTTACCCAAGTTTTACAGCTAACCCAGAAGTTGGGGAAGTGGAAATGGTTCAACAGGTGAGTCTTTGTTGTTTAAATTTCTTTTTATAGTGCATAGTTGTTTTATTGGTGTTTTATAGCTTATTATTAAGTCTAGTTTATTTTTATTAAATACCTCAAATATTATAGCAAGTAAAAATTATGTATTAATTTATTTATCTTTTAATATTATAGAAACTATTTTCTTTGCTTTTAATTGTTTGCTGTTTTATTTCCCTGTCTCTCTGTGAAGAGAGACTCTTCATTGATATTGTTGCCATAATGTTGCATTAATGATCGTTTCCCATCTTTTGCTATGCTGCTAGAATGTGGTGTTATTTGTGGTAGTAGACATATGAAAAGTTTTTTAGTCCCTTTCTGTGTCCTGATATGTTTTAATTTATTAGATATTTATATTTATAAATGTCAGTATATGGGTGTATTGATAAGCGAGCGGCTTCTATTGGATAGTTGTGGTGGTTTTCCCTGGTTGTGTTGTAGAGAGGCTTTTGTTTTCCTCCCCCCCCCCCCCTTTTTGCTGTTGGTTGTGGCGGAGGGGAGGATTTTGTGTGGATTGATATGTTCATGGTGGTCTAGTGGTTTGCTGGGTTTGGGAGATGGAGTTTGTTGGTTCTTTGATATTTTATAATGCCTCTCTCCCTCCCTTTTGCCTTTTTTACTGTTCGTTTTTATGCTTCCCGATCTTACCACTAGGTAATCAACAGCTTATTTAGAGAAAAGCTGTAAATGTTTTCCCTCCTCAATCTCTTGCATCTGAACTGCTGAATAGCCCTGGTATGTGCTCGCACTGTGGCTGCTACAACTGAAAGCAGGAAAAAAAATATTGTTTCCATGGAGATGTTTACAGACTGAATTCTGTGCTGAGAAGCTTTGCAAAGCTGCAAAATAGAATAGCCGGTCTCTAATGCCATCTACTTGTCAAATGAAAAACTGCAGCTAAGTAACCTGTATAATGTGACTGCTATATTTAGGCATTTGTGAATATTTAAAAAAAAACACTTTTGACACATTTAAACCCTTATATTCCTTACAATTGTTTTCATAATTTTATTATATTTAAATAACGCTTCTATTAATTGGTATAAGAAGCATATAACATATATAACAACAACATTAAAGTGGAGGGTTTAGTGTCATTTGATATGTTCATGGTGGTCTAGTGGTTTGCTGTGTATGAGTGATAGTTTGCTGGTTTTGCAATATTTTATAGTAGCTTTCTCCCTCTTATTGCCTTTTTATTCTGTCCGGTTTTGTTTTTTGTTTTTTTTTTTTGTCTTGCCACTAGGTAATTAACTGCTTTCTAAGAGAAAAGCTGCAAATGTTTTCCCTCCTTAATCTCATGCATCTGAATTGCTGAACATCTCTGGCATCTGATCATACTGTGACTGCCTCAACTGAAAGCAGTAGAAATGTGTTTCCATGGAGACATTTACAGACAGAACACTGTGCTGAAAAGCTTCGCAGAGCTGGATAATAGCTTGAATACATGGCTTCTATTGCCATCTACAGGTTAAATAGAACTGCAGCTAAGTAACCTATGTAATATAACTGTTATTTTAAAGCATTTGTGAGTGTTTATAAATAGAGCACTTTTAATACATTTGAACCATTGTTTTTACACTTGTATTTATAGTCTTTTTATATGTAAGTTAAGCTTCTTTTAATTGGTATTAACAAACATATAGCACTTATAACAACATCATTAAAATATTTTAAAAATATATAAATCTTTATATGAGACCTAAACAGAATTTAATAATCTTTTACAAGGCATAAAAACCAGAAATGAGAATAACTCTGGTACAGATAGAAGATAAAAAATGATTGAAACATATATTCTGTATGAATCTAGCTTACTACATACAGTATAGTCTCAGATGCAGACTTTTGCCATATTAACTAATGTATTGATATATGCTGACAAACATAGAAACTGTTTCAGATTAGTAAAGGTCTTGAAGGAAAGAAAGGGAATACATTTTTTCCTAGAAAATACTGAGGATATTTATTGGAATCTCATATCACAGTGGGAAACTGTAATGCAAATTGCAATATTTTTGTGCTCATGTTTTTAGATACATGGGGAAATAGTGTCTTTAGCTGTTGGCACAATAAATCGACAGGGGAATTAGTCTACTTATTGATATTATAAAAATTCATTGCATATGAATTAGTTATGGCATTTGTATTATTTGTATAATATATGATTGGTCTTTATGATATTTTGAATTCAACCTGAAAAAAAAGTTAAAAGGAAACAGTTTGACAAATCTTAATTTGTTTCTTGAAGTACAACATTTTATTGAACTTTAGTACACAGGGAACTTCTGAAATATACGTTTGGGATGCCCTAAAAGCTTACCTATATGGTAAAATTGTTGATTGGTATAAACATAAAATAATTATGTGGGATAAATATCTCCAAAATATATAAAGTTAGATGCTTTAAGACTTGATGCTTCAAAAAACCCAGATAAGAAAGATAGAATGAATGAAATAAATACTTTAAACAATAAGTATATGGAAATTTTAAACCATAAAGTCATGATAAATCTTGAAAAATATAAACTTCTGGCTTTTTCTATAAATCCTAGATTTATGAATATACTAGCTAACAAGACTAAAAGATTAAATAAACTTAACCATATTAAAGAAATCTATTCTCCAACAAAAAATGGTATCTGATCTACCAAATATATGTGAATTTAGGGATTTTTTTTAATGAAACCAACCCAATGATATGATTAATAGTACAAAAGATATTCAATCTTTTATACATAATATAAATAACAGACTATCAGGAACACAAATAAAATTAATAGATAAACATCTTTTAAAGAAGTAAAAGATCAGATCACTAAACTTAAGCAAAATAAAGGTACTGGTAACGGTATCACTTCTGAAATTTACAAGGTTTTGCCTGCCAAAGCATTAACTTTGCTACATATGGTATTCAATATAGCCCAAACTAATAACATTATACCTCCCTCTTGGAAGTACACATTTATTTTTCCCATACTAAAGTCTGATAAAACCTCTGTAAAATGTGCTTCATATAGGCCCATTTTGTTATTAAACACAGACTATAAAATGTTCATGTCTATTTATGCTGATAGACTCAAAAAATGTTTTACCATCTCTGGTAGACATGGACTCAAAAAATTTTTACCATCTCTGGTAGACATGGATCAAACAGGCTTTATAATTAATGGAACTTCTTATGATATCAAAAGAACAATAACTTTAATTGAATCAGTAAAATCCTTGAAGAATAATTTGAAACTTGTTAGTCTAGATATTAACTGTGCCTTCGACTCAGTTAATTGGGACTATACTTTAATCTTACTGAAATACTTATTACATAAAAATATGTGCAAATATATCTCAAAGCATACCCATTGTAAAAGAAGCCAGGCAAGGTTGCCCTTTCTCCCCACTATTATTAACATTAATTATGGAAAATTGGGCTAACTTAATAAGGGATAACAATAATATACAAGGTTATAGATTAAATCTTAATGAAACATCAAAAATCCAAATGTTTGCTGATGATGTTATTAATCACTCTTGGTGGTACTTAACCCCACCTTACAAGAACTGTTTAAAAATATGGATATATTTCAAAAACGTCCTAGTCTTAACTTTAATAACTCTAAAACACAAATTCTCCTAATTGGTTCCAAAAGTTATAATATACAAAATCAATATAAAAAATATATACCTCAATCTCAACAAATAACATATTTAGGTATAATTATAGCAACTAATTTTAAAGACATGTTACACCTAAATTATAGTGAAAGTATAACAACCATTGAGACTCTAATAAGTAAGTGGAACAAGATTCTATTTACAATGGATGAAAAACTTTCCATTATTAAGATGATCTTGCTTCCAAAGATCTTATACATAATACAATCTATTTCTATCCCCCTACAGGTTCTTATATTAAAAAAATTAACACACTGATTAAAAACTTTTTGTGGCATCCAATAAAGCCTAGAATTGCTTTGTCCTATTATATGTATAGCTGGGAAAATGGAGGTATATCTGTACCAAATCTAGAACTTTATTCAATTTCATCAGTTATTAAAACTATTGTTTATCTTATAGATGGAGAGTATTTTGCAAAATGGAAGGAAATTATGTTACATTTATCCCATAATACCAAAAAATATAGATAATAATCCATCACAGTTAATAAATAATTCATTTATATGGAATTTGAGAGAATACTTTTACAATTATTCCACTCAAGTGTTTAAATCTACTTATGTAACTTTAATTCTAAAGACCTTTAAAAACTATATAGTCAGGGTTAGAAGCTTTAAGAGTTGGATGTTCCTCATCTTTCCCATTGTCTATACACAAGGGATAATTCTCTCTGCAGATCATTCTAAAATGTTGCTATTTAAACAAAAAATAATATTTTGGCATCAAATGCTAAATAAAAATGAGACAAAATCTGTTAATGCTCTTATTGATGAATATAACCTTAACATTTTACTTCAGTCAAATTTGTAAGAGTTTAGAAAATATATTCTAGATAAGCTAATTTTAATCCCCTCAAATGCTAAGAATTCAATACCCAAACTTATTCAGTACTTGATTTTATATACTTATAATACATTACCAGTTAAAAATAGTATATCATATATCTATAGAGCAATTAAACAAGACGTGAATGTATATTCAAATAACTATTGGAATTCATTTTCTATAACCAATAGTTTTACTTCTTAAGAAATAGACAAAGTTAATTTCCTTCAGTCAGCCAGCAAAACCACTTCTTCCATTAAATGGACAATCTTCACATGAAGAATTTTACATAAATCTTTCATCACACCTCAGAAAATGAGTAAGATAACTAAACAAGATATTGTTTGCTGGAGATGTAACTCAGTAACAAAAGCTGATAGGAACCATATATTTTATGACTGTGTACTATTAAAGAAATGTTGGGAAGAAGTTAACACTTTTTTACAGGCAATTTTTACAGATAACTTTATGCTTACAAAATCACTTATATTGTTCAATACACCTGTTCCAGACTGTATAAATAAAAAAACAAATATTCTTTGTTCTGGTCTATACTGTCCATTGCCAGGAAAACAATTACAAGAAACTGGAATTATTCACCAGTTCCCTCATTTAAAGAGTTTAAAGGTCTTCTCTTGGAAATATCTAAGTTAGAAATGTTAACTGTCAAATCTAAATCTACAAGGAATACAAAATTATATTACAAATGGGAAAATATACACAAATTATTACTTAAAGAACTGGATAAATGATTAATGCAGTAACCTTTATTTTTATCTTTTATTCTTTATTTCTATTTTTCTGCCAAAATTAACTTAATTGATCTTGTTTGATATATAGTGAACATCATTGTATATAGTTGTTTATGCTGTTATAGTTATTGTATTAATATTTTCTTTTTTAAATATTGTACTTTAAAAATTCAACTCATTCAATTTTTTTCAAAATATCTGTTCATTGTATTAATGTTCTCAATAAAGCTGTTTAAAAAATTAAATGTATTGAAATTATAGGCTTTTGAAAGTATGGTGTTATTTTATTTTAATATTTCTATCAGTATGTCTGTATTTGTATGATAATTATCATAAGTATATCTTTTAAAATACCTGTTTTAATTATCTATTAATTTGATCTATTCAATTAAGCAATTACATTTAAGGATGTGATGTAATGTGGGATGTATTTTGTTGAAGTCCAGTTTTTGGGGATAAAAGTACTCAATAAAAAGGGTCTATATTAGAACACCGAACATTCAAAATTTCAAGTGTTCTAATATCGAACTCTTTGAATCGAAAATTGAAAACATCGAACATTCAGAACAGCGAAATGTTTCCTAGGGAAAAAATTTGCTGTTCCAAAACACATACACACAACACAAGCACACCAAACAAATGGCAATCCACACACATACACCTTAACTCCTACACCTAACCCTACACTAAGCTATACGTACACCACTATCCACTTACCTTACCTAAGGTCCATCACTATTGCACATTCACCTCACCTGCACGCTAACCCTAACTCACCTAACCCTCATGTCCACACAATCGCACACTTACTTGAACCCGACCAGTAACTTTCCACCACAGCGCTGAAAATACCGAAGTAACAAACAGACAACCGATTTCTTTCCCTAGGAAAAAATTTGGTTTTCTGTTTCTTCGATATTTTCAGCATTCGCTGAAAAAAGGTCGATATTAGAACACTCTAAATTTTGAACGTTTGGTGTTCTAATATAGACCCAATAAAAATTATTCAACTTTAAAAAAAAAAAAAGAGAAAATTCTGGGAGAAATCAGTTTTTAGCAGGGAATATTACTTGTAAGTGGGGACTGGAATTTGATTTACAGCAGTTGAAGATATGTCTGGGGGGGCCCAGAAGGGAAAAATAACAAAAGAGGGTAGATTATTGAAGAAATTTGTGAAATATTTGGCATGAAAGATGTGAATTCAGTAGTAGGAGTTCAGAGGGAATTTATATATTCCCGACGATACAAAAACTGGGCTAGGCTAGACAGAACTTGAATTTCACAGGAACATATGCATTTAATTGAAAGTTTTGATATGCATCCATTAACTATACCAGATTATGCTCCAATAATTAAAATAAAATTTTGATATGCATCCATTAACTATACCAGATTATGCTCCAATAATTAAAATAAAAATGCTGTGCAATTAAATAAAAATGAGACACTGGCACTTTCCCATTTATCCATTGACAAGGAATTGGTACTGGAAATTATTCAGTAGTTATTAGAGAAGATACAAATTTCTTCTGAAAATATAGCTTGAGAGTGGGATAAAATTAAAGTGGAGTTTAAAAATAGGGTAGAAATGAAAGAGATGTGGTTATGAAGTAGCTGGAATTATTTAGCATTACTGACAAAGTATTGTGCAATTGCAGAATGCCGAGCAGAAAATAAAGGATTATTTTGATAATATGCATAAGTTTAGAAAGATTGTTAAGCAACTGTTTTTGATAATGCCAGAGCACAAAAACTTTTAGTGCAATGACTCAAGCACAGAAAGTAGAAAGTGTTCTCACCAAGTTTAGGGAGCCAATAACAAGGAAGATAGTGAGATCTTGTAGAGGTACTAGAAATATTTTAGAAATATTATGAAAGTCTGTGTAAAGCAGAGAAATACGAGGATTAAGAAAAAGTACAAATGGAAAGATTTATGGAAGAATTAAGCTAAGATTAGAGATAGATGAAGCTCAATTACTAACAGGATAGGAGGAGATGAGATATAAATGGTGATGCATAACCAATCCATAGGAAAGTTCCCAGAAATGCATGGTATTCTTATGGAAGTTTGGAAGCTATGACGGAAAGAAATTAAAGATCTGGAAGATTTTGTTTAACAGTATTTTAAGAGGAGGAGAAGTGCCAACATCCTGAAAGAAAGCAGTGGTGGCTGTAATTCCTAAAGAGTGTAAAGATCTGTCAGATCAAGCTTCATACAGACCCATTTCAATCCTAAACCATGATTATAAAGTGTTTATAACAGCTGAAAGAATGGCAAAGGTGATGCCAAAATTGATAAGATATAGATCAACATGGTTTTGTCGAGGGAGGTAAACATTTGATAACATTAACATAACATTGGTGATCCAGAAGGAAGCTGAATGTGAGAAAACACCACTGTTGTTGGTGGGTCTTGATTCAGAGAAGGCAGTTGACAGAGTAAGCTGGGAGTTTATGAGCAGGGCAATGGAAGCATTTGCATTTCCTGATAAAAACTATGAAGTTGATTAGGATATATAAAGGATTGGAGATGAAAATTAAAGTGGGTGGGTTCCTCTCTGATAATTTCTGTTTGAGCAAAGGAACAGGGCAGGGTGTCCTTTTTCCCCTTTGTTATTTGCCCTATATTTAGAACCATTGGCAAAGAAAATAAGACTCAGAAATTCAAGGATATAATTAGTATGGTAGTCCAGAAAAGCTGGCTCTATTTGTAGATATTATTTTATACCTGATAAAACCAAAAAAGGACATTTTAGTGTTGTGGAACATTTTGAGGCAGTTTCAAATCTTTTCAGAATACAAAAATTAATGAAGCTAAAACAAAGGCAATACCTGTAAATTATGTACCCACACACAAATTAGTTCAGCAATATCCATATTTATGCAGACATAAAATAAAGTACCTAGGAGTATGGATTAAAAAGGATTTTGGTGTGGCAGCTAAGATATGTGGGAAGAGACTAATATAAAAACTGAGAAATTGGAAGCTCTGTTATATGGATATAGAAAGCAAGATACAAGCAGTTAAAATATTTTACTCCATTTAGTATTGTACACAGGTCCGATATATTTTTATCAACCACAGGGGAAGTTGTGGAGAGCAGTTAATAAAGAGCTGAAGTATTTTATCTGGGAGGGGAAAGGCTGCAAGAGTCAAGTGGGATAAGCTCATTTTCCCATTGAACAAGGCAGTTTGGAATTATCCGATTTGAAGGGGTATTTCAGAGCTACACAGATGTTCTTCGTGTTTCACTGTTGCAGTCATCTGTGGGTTATCCCTGCTGTGGTAGCCCTTGGCCGACCCAAATACCAGTGTCAATGTTTTTCTGCGCCATTACATCAGTCTTTCTTGCCGTGGAGCCCGTACCAAAAGCAGTTCACAAGTGTGCCGGTTGGTCGCTACCAGAGCTTGGATCACAGCTGAAAATGTCTAAAGCTAAGTATCCTGTTGGGGAGCTCTTTTTCTTGCACTAACTGATGTCCGAAAAAGTTAACAATTGTCTCGCCTATGGTAAGCAGATCCCACACCGAGACATCCATTCTTACTGCATCACTTGTTTAGACCCAGACCACGGCATCACCCGCTGCCTGTTCTGTGCCCTCTTTAATGTGAAAGCCATTCATCGTTAAGCTGATTTTGTGGACAGGTATTTTTGTCCTCCGTCTTCACAAATGGCATCAGTCAGCTAAAAATCTGTGGAGCCTCCAAAAAAGTGTTGGGATAAAGATAGAAACAGACCACACAAGGCTAAGCCATCCAACGACTCTTCTGCTAAGCAGGTCATCAGTATCTGGAATTCAGTGAGGCGCTTTCACAGCCCCTGATGCCCAGTGCGATAGCTATGCAGGCCTCTAACGAGACCCTTTCGGAGTCCAGTATGCCACAGAAATCGTCTTCATCTTCAGAGCCTTTGGTTGTCTCTGCCTCGGTTGGGTCCGGAGCCGCGACACATGCACCGGCTTTTGAGGAGGTCTTTTGCACTACCGATTCTAGTCAGAAACCGTCTTCACATCTGACTACCATTTCTCTCAGACCGATGAATACTCTTAGGCCTAGAAACCAGGCCACCCCTAGAAAATATACCTCTAGCCACCATCTTACTCTCGCCCTTCCACCCCAGGCCCAAATGCTTAAGATGGCAAAGGATCTTATTTCTCTTATCAGGGGCAGTCAAGCCACAACTTCTAAAAGGAAAAGACACCCTTCTCCTGAACTATTGACAGGGCAAGATGCTGAGGAATCTGATTATTCAGATTTTGAAGAGGAACAACAACTTCTAACTGCTTATGAGGATTCGGATGCAGAAGAATCCATCCCTTCTGCCTCCCCACCAGAAGACATCTCTTTTGGAGAAACCCTGCACACCCTCAGGGAACATTTCCAATGGGAATCTCAGGATTTTCCTCAGTCTAAGAAAAGGCTAAGAGAATTTCTAGACCTACCCCAGCACAACCTTGCCATCCCCCCATTTTAGAAGTGGTGGATGATGTTTTCCATGAATCCAATCTAGCCCCTGATGCCCTCCCACCTGCTCCCAGTAAACCAGACGGGTAGAGGAGAGTACCAGACTCTCACAAATACCTGTACAGAAATCCTGCTGCAGACCCGGAGGTCATTATATAGGGACCTAAGGGAGCCAGGGCTGGTTCTGCAAAGAATCCTACACCTTCTGATAAGGATGCCAGAGATCTGGACAGATTGGGTAAAAAGTTTACACCTCTGCAACCTTAGCTATCAGAGCTGTCAGTTCCATATGTTAAAATATTAACAGCACACTTCGGAACTATTAAAGCAGAAGATTTCTACCTTTCCTGACTGTGCCAATTCTAAGGAGTTAGCAGATTTATTGCACTCTACTTGTCAAGTGGCAAAGCACTCTTTACACTGTGGTTATGACGCACTAGAAGCCTCTAGCAGGACAGCAGTATCTGGATCTGTCATTAGGAGGCATGCATGGTTGAAGGAACAACCTCTACCTGATCATGTCAAATCTAAATTAATTGATGCACCTTTGGATAAAGACCACTTGTTTGGAGAAAAAGCAGAAGAGGTGCTTAAAAAGATGGAAGACAAAGCAAAATGTATGCAAACAGTAAAAGATTTCTTTCAGGTTCAACCTCCTAGATTCAGCAGGAATTCTCCCTCTAAGCACTGGTCCTTTCCTGCTGTTAGCAGACAGGGGCAAGCTAATCCCCACAGGGACAAGCCACCCAGGTCCCTACAACAGGGGCAACAGAGAACCAAACAGTGGACCACATCTGCCTCTAAGGTAGGGAGTTCTAAGCCATTCCTCTATGGCAAAAACTCTCAATGACTCCCACTCCCCCTCTGCCCTCCTTTCACCCAAAAGCTCGGGTGAAGGTTGTCCCTCTGCAAAGAAAATTGGCTGTCTGTAACAAAGGACCAATGGGTCTTAAAAATCATTTTTCAGGGATACAAATTCACTTTCAACAAACTCCCAATTCCCAGAGGATACCCAGACTTACCTCCAAATCAGTGGGCAGTGACATTAAAACAAGTCCAAGCTCTCATAGCCCAGGGGACAGTAGAACCTGTCCCCGCAGATCAAATAGGCAAAGGCTTTTATTCCAGGCTTTTCCTTGTTCCCAGAAAGGAGGGCACTTGGCACCCCATCCTGGATCTGTCCATTCTGACACATCCCTGGTGGACCCAAATTCAAAATGCTAACCTTGCAGCAGCTGCTGCCTATGCTGACAAAAAATGCCTGGTTAGTGACCCTAAAACTAAAAGATGCCTACCTCCACATCCCCATAAGGGAGTCCTGCAAGAAATTCCTGCGTTTCAGAATAGGCTCACAGCACTTTCACTTCTCTGCTCTTCCCTTTGGCTTATCTACTACTCTCTGGGTTTTCACTAAATGTTTATTCCTGGCCATAGCATTTTGCAATCAGAGAAATGTACAGATTTACCCTTATCTAGACAACTGCCTCATTCAGGCAGACTGCAGAGAAAATCTGCTCCAGGACCTCCACTTTGTCAAAACCCTCCTCACTTCTGTGGGCTTTACCATCAACAAGATGAAATAAAACCAAACTCCCTCCAGGAGGATCATTTTCCTGAGAGCACTGCTGGGCACAGCATCCCAAATGGCCTTCCTATCCCCAGAAAAGCAGAGCTTCCTACCTCCATGCTTTACCCAGCTGGTATCCAAAAGTGACCTTACAGTGAGGAAGTTCTTGCAACCCTTGGGGTATATGGCACCTTGCATCCTTCTAATTCCTCTGGCCAGGCTTCACATGAGGAAACTTCAGTGGTATCTAAAGAACCTTTGGTGTCAACACTCACAGCCTCTAAGGACCTCTCTCCTTCTGATCCCCTGTATAAGGGCCAAGATTCTCTGGTGGACAGGTGCCTGTGCCAAGAACCAGGGTTTCCCCTTCATTCTCCGCCCTCACGACTGACACCTCAGACATTGGGGCACCCACCTAGCAGGCAGATGCACCCAAGGTCTTTGGGATGCCCAACACCTTCCTTTACATTTCAACTAGAAGGAAATGATGGCAATGCAAAAGGCTCTGACATCCTTCCAACCCCATCTCAGGCCAGGGGCTCTCATTATCAAAACAGACAACACCACAGTAATGTGGTACATCAACAAGTAGGGAGGGACACACTCTTACCCTCTGTGCAGGGTAGCCATGAACCTCTGGCTGACTGCCTCCTTCATGGGATTACACCTAATAGCCCAATACCTACCAGGGATCAACAACACCCTGGCAGACCACTTAAGCAGACACTTACTGGACCCCCACGAATGGCAGCTCCACAAAAAGATCTTTTTGCAAGTCACTCGTGTGGGGAAATCCAGTGGAGGATCTCTTCTTTGCTTCATTCCTCAACCACCAGCTAAAGAAATTCTGTACCAGGGAGTATCACCACCTAGCATGGAAGGTGGATGTTCACCTTCCCCTGGAACTCCCTCTTCGTGTACACATTCCCCCTCTGCTTCTTATTCCCAAGGTACTCATCAAGATAAGGGAGGAGGGACGCAAGGCCATCCTCATTGCTCTAGATTGGTCCAGACAGCATTGGTACCCCTTGCTGCACATCACAGCCTCCCGGCAGCTTCCTCAGATCCCTAAACTCTTGACTCAAGCAGGGGGGGATGCTGCACCAAGACTTGTAGATTCTCAAACTATCAGCTTGGGTGATGCTCCCAAGGTAAGCAAGGGGCTCCTGCTAAGGAAGCAGGTCCTAGACATTATCACAGAGGCCAGTAGACTCATCACCATCCTGGAGCCAGTCCAGAGAGGCCAGTTCCTCACAACCTTCTGTCATTCTTATCCTGGGCTGTCTAGCAGAATTACTCAGTAGTGGCCTCTCCTTCTCTTCTGTAAAAAATCCACGCCTCAGCCATTTCAGCTCATTGTAACACAGACCAGCCCCTGTTTTCTCATCCTTTGATTAAACAATTCCTCAGAGGGGCTTCTAATATCAGCCTTCCCAGAAGGCCCACCCACTCCAGCCTGGGACCTAAATTATGTTTTGGAAAAACTAACCTTACTCCCCTTCGAACCTGCTGCTTCACCAGAACTGAAATGCCTCTCCTGGAAGACTGCTTTTTTGCTAGCTATAACCTCAGCCAGAAGGGTTTCTGAACTTTGGACACTGGCCATTGAGCCTTTCATCATTTTCCATGCAGACAGGGTTTCCCTTAGGACTGACCCCTCCTTTATGCCCAAGGTGGTATCTAATGTGACTCTCAACCAGGCCATTCATCTGCCTACCTTCTTCCCTAACCCTCAAAACAAGGGGGAATGAATTCTGCACACTCTAGACATGCACAGACAGCTGAGATACTACCTGGACCATGCTAAACCCTTCAGAAAAATGGACCAACTTCTTGTCAGTTTTGCCCAAGGGGCAGAGGAGAAGCCCATTTCCAAGCAGACTATTTCCAAATGGATATCACACTGTATCCATTTCTGCTACATATTTCATGGGAAACCTCCCCCTAAGTTTATTCATACCCATTCTACTAGGGCAGGCTCCACTTCCACAGCATTCCTCAGAGGAGTTCCCACCAGGGACATCTTGGAAGCTGCCACCTGGACCTCGGGCCATACCTTTACAAAGCATTACCACCTTCCTCTTTTCTCTAAGACTAGGGCAGGGTTTGCCTCTGCAGTTCTGCAGGGCTTGCTTACCTATGACTAGGTCTCTAACTAATCATTCCACCCCCCTCCTCAGCTTTGGGAATCCACCCACAGGTGATGACTGTAACAGTGAAACACGAAGAACATAGTACAGTTGTGTACACTTACCATAAATGTAGATGTCTGAGTGTATTCACTGTTGTAGTCCTGGTTTCCCTCCCTCCTTCTCCCTTATATCCTCTTTCATTAGGGAGACATAAGTTTCTTGGGGTGGGTGTTAACCACCAGGACCACTTTGCCATATTTCCTGGGGCTTCTGACTGTTTAGGGCAAGAAAAAGTGATGTAATAGCATCAGCTGCCTTGCTTCATAGCACTGACGACCTGACATCAGTCTACAGGCAACAGCAGCTGATGCAGAAAAACATTGACTCTGGTATTCGGGCCGGACAAGGGCTACCACAGGAGGAATAACCCACAGGTGATGACTGCAACAGTGAATACACTCAAATATCTACATTTATGGTAAGTGTACACAACTGTACTTTAAGGCTCCTATACATAGCAAAAGTAGAAACCTATAGTTCAAAGTGGAAAGGGATGATGATGAAACGAGAAGCTCAAGAAACAAGGAGAGACTGGAATTTTGGATGCAGATCCTTAAGGAGAATAATACTCATACATATTATTCTCATAAAGTAGCAGAAAATATTCCAAAAACTAAGCCAACATGGGAGTGAAGAAAGAAGATTATGTTGATAAGGATGCCTACAATTAGGGATACAGAAAATAGGCAAGAGGGGACTGGAATTTTTTTGGAGAAAAATGGCAAAAAGAACAAAGGTACTGGGAGCAAATAATTAGAGAGGGAAAGGTAATAGAATGTGAATAGGCTAATAATTTATATGGACTTCAGGTTAGAGATTGCCTTCCCTACCAAGCATTGATAGAGTATAGGCAGAAAGAAAGAGGGGATCCTAAGTGAAAGACCAGCACTGTTAAGAGTTTTTAGTAGAATGTAGCACATAAGCTGCTGTTTAAAAAAGGAATAATTAGTAGAGTATACAAAATATTGCATGATAACTATAATAGAGGAGGTTAGAAGGATCAGGAAGAGAGATTGGATGAGCAATTCACAAAGAACCAATGGGGGGAATATGTATGTCTCCCAAATATTCAACAAAGTCTAGAAGATTTAGGATCTCTGCTTGGAAGTGTTTACAAAGGTAGTTTTATACCCCAAGTGGACTCCAAATAATTTTTCCTCAGGTAGATAGCAAATGTTGGAGGTGAGATGGGAAAGAAAGAGGTAATTGGGAAGATATTTTCTGAGTGTTAATAAGTTGGCAGACTTTAAAGATTCCATGTAGACTGCTGTGTCAGAGATACTAGGTGAGCAAACTGGTGTAACTAAGGAAATTATTTTTTTGAACTATGATACAGAATCAGAATTGCCTGGATGTAGGCCTTGCTGAGTCTAATTATGGTGGCTGCCAAGAAAGAAGTTACTAGAAAATGATAATCAGAGTGTAAACCAACTTCACTAGAAGTAATGAATATAGTAACTGAGATTAAACAACTGGAATTGACATCTTTAGAAAGGGAAGGAGCAAATTACAAAGACAAAAATGAGAATTGTGGGAACAATACATGCAGAGAATGAACAAAGTTTAAAAGAAGTTGGGATCTGAACGAGCTATGTCATGTTTGACAGAGTAACTGGATAGATTGTAAGTGATGATAATGTTTTCAACTAAAATTATGTCTGTCGCTCTCCTACTTTGGACACGATAGAAGAGCCTTGGTGGGTTCTGTTCAAAGTAGCTTTATTTTATACAAACACATCACTGTAGAAGTTTACTGACTTTAACTTACATAACTTATATACAAACTAACAACTGCAACCATGCATGCTCTCACTCTTGCTGCTCTTACAAAATAGCACTAGGGATTGCACTTGACTGGAATTTATACATGCACGTACAGCCTTGACATGCTTCTTTAAAGATACAGCACACTTTACTTGCATTCTGATCTACAATGTCTGTATGGTTTGTGATGTATGTTTGCAACCAAAATTGTAAGTATGGTTTGTTAATGTATGATTGCCTCTGTCATATGTGATAATTTAATAAAGATGTTTCTTGTTTAAAAAAAGTTGCTATTGATGGCATTTATGCTTCTGCTACTTGGGTGGGTTCACCCACCTTTGTGTCTCACTACAAGTTGGGTATTTATTTGAGGTTTCAAGCATTATTTGATTCCACTGTATTGTAGAATGTGCTCTCATAGGACCTCCTGGGGTGAAACACAGCTGTGGGGACTCTCCCACAGGTTGAACCCTGTTTGAAAGGACTACATTGGATACAAAAGTTATGTACTTCATGTAATGCTGGATCCATGTTGTCTTTGTCCAATTCAACCATCCATCTCTCTCTCTCTCTCTTCTTGCCCCCAACTGTATTGTTTTGTTCCTGGACATTGGACAGTGAAGTTGTTGAGGCTTCTCTCTCTCCCTGTCCTCCTTTTAGGATCCTTGGTATTTATGGTCTTAAAGTTAATATTTGAATTTTTTTGAAGAAATGCAAACTTGATCTGAGGTAAAACTGTAGAGAACAAGGTATTGTGGTAGGGGAGGCAGAGCTTGGGGGTTGAAGTCTTTGGAAATGGCCACTCAGTAACCCACAGGTTGAACCAGACAGAAACCAACAACATGGATTTGTGTTTAGCTGGGAAACTTATTGTTGTGGGGGCTGCCATTAAATTTCTAAGGAAGTTAACATGCAGTTACTTTTGTGAACTTTTTTTCTGAAAACATTTACTTTTTGACTGAAATTTTAGTCATAACTTGAGTGTGTGTGTTTTGGTCAGGATACTGTGTTTGTGGAAGACTGGCAGTGGTTTACTTGCATCTAAACCACTGTTCTATACCTCTATAGTTTTACCATCATTTGTCTGCAAGAAGAAAGTTGTCAAGGAGTCCTTTGGTGTTAGGCCTGCTTCTGTTTTGCCTCAGGCACTGGTTGGCTTATGCTTGGTGTTCCTCAGATTGCTCATCTTTTTTTCTCTCTGTCCTCTTAGTGTAGTACATGCAGCCACCAGACACCCAGGAGATAACCACATATCTTTCAACTCTACAGATTTTTGCCTCACATTTTTAGCCTCTTCCTCAAAGTTTGTGGTTTTCTGGCATATATTTGAGTTTTAGACATCATATCCTTCAGATAGTACAAGTTTCAGGAACAATATTTATAATCTGTCCCCCTATTATTTTAGGCTTTGTCCAGATTTCTTGCAGTAAGAGGTTCAGAGGCATATATTAGCCATGTCCTTAGTGCCTGTAGGGATGACCTGGGCAGATAAGAGACTGTTTTCAGTGAGACTCCTACGAGTGGTGAACATAGCGAGAAAACCTTGTTTACTGGAATTTGTTAAGGAACACTATATTTTTTCCTTGCCTTCTGTTTCATCAGACAAGAAGAGAAAAATAGATTTCTCTCTTTCTGATGTGTATTTTCAGTCAGAAGAGCAGGCATTATAGAGGGGAGGGATGTACCTCTGGAATATCTTTACAATCTGAACACTGATTCTGATAAAAGTATGGTTTTAGATTTATCTAAAATGACAAGAGATTTTGCAGTGAAAGCCGAATGAAATTCTTGTAGCAATTAAAACATCATGAAATGTTGCAGTTAGAAATGCCAATTTCTGCAACTATTCCTCCTGTAGTGCTTGCTTTACAGAATGCTTTTATCACTGCTTCTAGCTTATTTGATAGGCTCCTACCCACTAAGAAGTCTGATATGCTTGAGAGTGTGAAGTATCCTGTATAACCTTTGTTTTTCAATCCTTTAGCAGATCCTGCTGTGATTTCTGTTTCAAAATCTGCTAAACAGATCACTGCTGCTAATCCCATTCTCCCTGACAAGATTGGAAAAAACTATTGGATAAGTTCGGAAAGAAAATGTATTCCTCAAGATTTTAAGCTGTCAAGTTCATGTGCTTTGAGAGCATGCAGAAGTCATTGCTTGACCTTCCTCCTCCTGTGGTTAAAAGAAAAATCACTGAATGCCTCATTTCTTCTGCTTCTCAAGTTACTAAGCATATTTTAAAATGTGCTTAAGATGCTGCTAATTCCTTTACACTGAAGGATCAAAAGGATGCATTGCTTTGAACACTTGGCCACCACAAGCCAGTCGATCCTTTTGGTATGTTTTCCAACATCTCCTGCTTAAAACCCAAAAGGTTTGTGGCAGCTGGATCTGTATTGAGAATACTTACTTGGTTTCATTTTCAAAATCTCAAAACTGAAATTTTAAATTCTCATTTGAATAAAGAAATTCTGTTTGGTCCTGTTGCAGTTGAGGTGCTTAAGAAGTGTAATGAAAGATGAAAGCTGATTCAAAGAATTACTCAGATTTTCCTGTGCTCCCTTTTCAGGATAAATAAGTGAAATGCAAAGTTTTTTTTTAAATATTGTTTTCATTTGTTATAAGTGTGCCCTCATCTTTTAAAGTGGGCTTTCATATTTTAAAATTTGCAGTTTTTACTTTAGTTAGTTCAGTGAACCTATTATTTATTGAGTTTTATAAACAGTTTGTTTACTGAATGCTGAGCAACTGCCCAATTACTTCCTGATTCCATGTAATCAAGCCCCATCTTCTATTATATTAGAAGAGGCGGAGAAACCATTCTGTAGTGGTTTGGTATATTTCCTGCAGTCTGCAGCAGATTTTGTTACAAAGTAACCAGAATGCAGCACAGTCCATCAGAATTCAGCTGTATTCAACTGGAAGGTAAGAAACATGAGGTAGAAACTCCCACGTGAGCCACTGACATAATTGCTTGGGCATATGGTTGCATGCGAGTACAAAATGATAGGGGGGACATGTCTGTACAGAACACCCTATGCAATATGAGGCATAGCAGACACATAACACACCATGACACCGTTGCCATTATACAGGCACACTATCAATATGACAGGAATGTCAACACAGGTAGAAATCCATATGTTGGACATCTGCTGCTGTTCAACTGAGACTCGTGCTCTTCAGCAGAGATAACTGAAGTGGCATATCCACCACTATTGTATTATACACATCTACTATTCCTTAATGCAACACAGTAGGTAATGTCAACTGAGATGTCTCCAAATGACAGTGCATTGGCCAACAGGCAACAGTGGCTGTTAATTTTAAGTGGCATGTTAAATGTCCTGCATAGGCAAGAGCTTGCTAAGTCACAGGCTTTGAGAGGCATTTGTCATGTATAGCGAATGGTGACTTGGCAAAATATACCATAGTAGAACTGCCTATAGTACACTTTCAGGGAAATTGCAGGAAGAGCATGACTGTCATATGGCAGAATATGCACAAATATGGGCCATGGCAATACGAATGATAATTTATTTGGCTATCACAGACTACATAACATGGAAGGCACACAAAGATTCTCCATGATTGGGCAGAAGCTCATGGATGAGTTCTGTGGTGTTTCTCACATAAGGAGTCGCTTGTGGCATGTCCCTGAAGTCATCTCCCATTATTGTCTGCATCTGTGTTCTTAAGACACTGGTGATGACCTCACACATCTGGTCACTCATGTTTGCTAGTCCTGCTGAAGCATGGTGTCACTGATCTGAATAAATGACAGCATGGAATGGGTCTGACTCATCTAATGAGGCTGCATCCCCTTCCTCAGTCTGATTCATCAGGGAGGGTCTGGCACATCTTAACTGTCATCTGTGCTGTCCTATCTTGAGATGTCTGTAAGATGCACTGTATAAAACAAGTGTGCAACATTAAGGGACACGTAATTACCATATCGCTGTGCAGTTCAACAGTGTGAAACAAGTGCACCCTCAATGCTGTTAATCAAAAGTGCACATCACATTGCCCAGATAATTCAGAGGGATTGATCAACACATAAGTGGAACAATCATACTAAGTAAAAATTGCTATGTATTGACAATAAACACTTTATTCATGTTAGGCACCACTGCATTTCTTGAAAGTTATGTATGCATGGTTACTATAATATCTTGAATAAACTTTGAAGTGACATGTTCACAGACAAAATGCAATACAAGAAATTTGTTGAACACATACGGACACAAAGGCTAATATTGGAGACCTGAGAGGTATGCAACAAATTCATCAAATGTATATATTCATTAAATATCCTGCAAAAGTTTGAAACCATGTGGAGTGCTTGGATACACTTTGTCAAGCCATCAGTAATATATGCAGTCAATAAGAGAGGTCTGGTGATGCTACTGACACTACAGTGATGTTGATATGCACAAAAGTACAGTCTTAGAACACACATACACCATAAATCAATACTAAATAGCAATGTGGACATTGGTATGACCTGTAACTTGCAGTAACAGTGGATTATGACCTGGTCTATCGTGTAAATGTCAGTTACAAATCCAGATTCCCCTTATTATATAACAACTGATTTGAAGCACATTATAGTGTGCAGCACCGCTACATAACTGTGGGAGCAGCTAACCTTAGTAGGCCTGGTGCTTTGTAGGTCGGTGTGCATGAATATGTCTGCTGTTGGTTTGATCTATGGAAATGGTGTATGTGTGTGTGTATATAGATATATATATATATATATATGTATGTATATATATATATATATATATATATATATATATATATATATATATATATATATATATATATATATATATAGACACACATATATATATATATATATATATATATATATATATATATATATATGGTTCCCATTCAGAAGCCTGAAACATCATAAGCCTGAAAATCAAAATCCTGAAACCAAAAGCCTGAAAATTCAGAATCCTGAAAACTCAAAATCCTGAAAGCCCAAAATCCTGAAAGACCAAAATCCTGAAACTCAAAATCCTGAAAACACAAAATAGACATACTGATGTCATTGTGGCTTTGCTATTGTTAGCCCTGTGGTGTTAGGTCATGCGTTGGGGTCAGGTAAGTGTGCGTTGGTTTTATTTTAGGGTTAGGCGGTTTAAGTGAGTTAGGGTTAGGCGCAGGTTAGGCATGTATGCAATAGTGACAAATATTGGGGTTAGGGCGGTTTAAGTGAGTTAGGGTTAGGGCGCGGGTCAGGTGAGTGTGCGATAGTGACGGACCTTAGGGTTAGGGTTAGGGTCAGGGTCAGTTGGTAGATATTAGTGTCTTTATAGTGACATATTAGCATTATTTGTGTTTTCAGGATTTTGAGTTTCAGGATTTTGGTCTTTCAGGATTTTGGGCTTTCAGGATTTTGAGTTTTCAGGATTCTGAATTTTCAGGCTTTTGGTTTCAGGATTTTGATTTTCAGGCTTATGATGTTTCAGGCTTCTGAATGGGAACCATATATATATATATATATATATATATATATATATATATATATATATATATAGACATATATATATATATATATATAGAGAGAGAGAGAGAGAGAGAGATGCACACACATCCATCTTCCCCCATGTACAAATATCAAGTAATAATGACAATGTAAACACATCCTTCACAGATATACATGTACTGGGTGTTAGTTATGACAACATACCCTTATCCCCACAATTGAAGTAACTGTTCTGAGCTACTACCTTCACTGCCTCAAAAACTCTGTGAAGCTGTACAGGAAATGTGGCTCCCTGGTACATTTAACCACAAGTTGTGGCACAGCAGTGTAAACTCTATCCCATATGCCAAAGTAAACACTGGCAGTGACACCATTTGTAATGCCAGAACATGTACACCCATATGATGTGCAGATGATGATATGGTAGCCAAATATTTTCAGATAATATCAAGTATCAAGCAGCAACACACAGGAAAACTGATAGCAGATACACACTACATAAGCCATGCAATCTGTATGTACTACAAATGCAATGTGGTCATCATTTAGATTGTGCACAAGAATTACATTTACATGTCAAACAATGTAAGACTAGTGACATATGATCAGATGTTCTGTAGTCCTATCTTGCCTTCATTCTTACATATGGGTCGGCTCCAACTCAGCTGATTACAAAGCTCGAAGTCTCTCAGTTGGCTTGTGGCAAGGTAGGTATCCCATAGTGCACTAGCAAGAAACCCCAGATCTTGTTTGCCACGTCTAGAAGTTAAGAAGTGCTTCTTTCTTGGACATGGCTAAGTTGAATTTTTTCCTACATTATTATTGTTCATAGTGATAATTTTGGCATATAGTATTAGCTTAGTTTATATAGCTTAGTCATAGTTATTATAGGTAGAAAATAGTAGTGTGTTTTTGCATTTTGTGAAGTTGTTGTTGAGAACTTGTTGGCCATTGTTTCCGCAGGCCCATTTTGTTCCCCGAGTGGTATCACTTACCTGTGTGCTAGTTTTTTTATATATTTACTCTTATTAGCGCAGATCCGTGTTTGAGTTAGGACCTTTTCTAATGTTGTATTTTCACTAGAATAGTATTCTTATTGATAGCTGTGTGCAGTGTTTTTACTAGCTAGTAATTAGCCTGTTGTTGAGAGTTTGCAATTTTTGGTAGCTTTTCTTCTGGACTTATCTTCTTCTCTGTTTATGGTTAGGTCTGTTTAAGTTAGAGGACCTAGTCCTCTTTTAACCTTTTTCTGGTGGTGTTTTCATAGCAGGGCTAGGCCCATTTAAGTTAGAGGACCTAGTCATCTGTTTTTGCTCATCTTTGTGTGTTGTTCTTGAGCAGGTCTAGGCCTGTTAAGTTAGAGGACCTAGTCCTCGGTTGTGTTTCCTTGTGTGCAGTGATTCTTGCAGGGCTAGGCCTGTTTAAGTAAGAGGACCTTATCCTCTCCTTTCTGCTTTCCTTAGTGTTTCTGTTTGAGTAAACATGTCTAAGGATTCTAACCCTTCGAGTTTTAAAAAGTGTCTTAAATGCTCCCAAAAAATGTCAATAACTGATGGAGATAGTAATTGTGTTTACTGTCTCAGTACCATACATCTTTAGGAAACATGTTCTTTCTGTCACTCTTTCAGTTCTCGAGTTCTCCACGAAAGGAAGAACAAACTGATCCTGAAAGGTCTCCTTAAGCCTTCCTTTGAGGAGGATTTAGCCAGCTGTTCATCCTCACACTCCAGATCTCCTTCTTCAAAGAAAGAGGTCAAGTCAGCCAAGAGACATTCTCCCACACCGACTATTTTATCTGGACCTCCTCCAAAAATATTGAAATTGGACAAACCTTCTACCTCTTTGGCTCCACTGCCTTTGGAGCCAGTCAAGGTTATCGATATCAACACTCCAGTGTCTACCCCACGTTTTTCGGAGCTGACCACTGAAAATTTACCTCGGATCCAGTCTAGAGAGTTATTGCCGGTCTCCCCAACTCTAAGATCTCCTATTTTGCAGAGATCTAGGTCACCTACATTATCGTCCAGATCCTGCAAGAGCATATCTGAAGAGGATGTAGAGAGAGTAGTGCTTAGACTCTTGAAGTCGTCGGCATTACCAAAATTGTTGCTGGCTCTGAACCAATCGGTTCCAGAGCCATCTAAGACCATATTCCCTGTTGCTGTTCCTACAAGCCATGTTGGTCCTTCGGAGCCAGGGCTATTGGTGCAACTTGTTGTGGAACCCTCGGTTCCAGCACATCTTGTGTCTGTCTCGGAGCTGAGTTCCACTCTGACACCTTTGGCACCATCCTTGGTGTCTAGGAGCTGAAGCTCACCAGTCGACCCAGACAGGGAAGCTTGGACCCGAACCTGTTCGGTTCCAAGCCTACCTCTCGGTGCATCGGCTAAGCTGAGTTTGGATCTGACAGCCATCTCGGAGCCAATTGCTTTGGAGCCGAGGGCTACTTCCGTTTCCTTAGAACTGGGACTGTCCTCGGAGCCAGAGAGATCTGCATTCGAGATTGAGGAGTGTGCTGTCTAGGTCTTCAGCTCTGCACAAGGGAACCGATGCTTTTCCCCCTCAAGCTCTGACCTCTGTCTCAGCACCATCTCTCTCTCTCTTGGCAGCAGAGACCTGCAGCCTCAGGAGCCCCCGTTGGGTGGCCCCCAGTCTTCTGAGACCTCCCCAGAATACCCTTCTGAGGAGCCACCTCAGAAGAGAACTTGCAAGAGGAAGCATGTAGACTCCCCTGATGAGTCCATCACCTCGGACACTGACCTCAAGGAGTCGGAAGGTTCCCCTAGGTCGTCCTCTGATGATATCTCCTTTGTAGATATCTTAGAGATCCTGAAACAGAGAAAACCTCAGCCTCCTGGGTGTCTCCACCTTTTGATGAGCTCTTGGACCTAGTTAGTCAAAAGGTGTTGGAAACTCCTGATGCCATGGAACCAGTCCCCAGAAGGCCCAGCAAGTTTTTTTCAGCTGCCAAAGAGGAAGATTTTTTTGACCAAAGGTGTGCCTGTAGATGCCATGGTGGTGGTGGTGGCAGCAACATAGAAGGAACTAGCGGATACTTCTTCATCTGTCCATCCACCTAACAAGGAGTCTCGAACGATGGATAGATACAGGAAGCATATCTTCTCTTCAGAGGCATTTACACTCAGATTACTCACCCATTTTACTAGGCTTCAAAGAGATCTCCTAAAGAGCTAGGAGATACTCTCCAAGGTACATTAGCTGAAGGAGTCCCTGAGAAAGTTACTGCTCAGTTGTCCACCTTAAACTCCATTGTTAACTCCTCCATGAGGCTGATAGCCTATGCAGCTGATGGAGTGAGTAGGGCAGCGGGTTCAGGAGTTTCCCTTAGGAGACACTCCTGGATGCATTTATGTAACTTTGCGGAGCCCTTCAAATCTACTTTTACCAACGCCCCGTTGATGGTTCCTCTCTGTTTGGACCAAAGGTAAAAGATACACTCACCAGATGTGAGCAGGAAGGGAAAAAAAACTCTGCCGTGGGAGTACGTTTTTCAATCCCTTCTAGACCATACCCTAAGGGTTAGCAAGGCGGGAAAATGTGGTTCAAGAAATCCCAGTGAGTTTTCCCAGACGCACAGGGTGATTCCTCCTTCAGAGGCAGAGGAGGAGGAACTAATGGTAGACATCACCCTAGAGGCGGGGGGGCACAAAACCAGGGTGGCTGTGATTTCTTTCATGGATGTCCTATCAGCGCTCCTGAAGTGGAGCCCGACTGCACTTCTCTGGAGCCAGTCAGGGGTCTCTTATCTTTGTATCCAGAAGCCTGGCATGACATCACCCAAGACAAGTGAGTACAAAGAATAATTACCAAAGGATACTCCATACCCTTCTCTTTCCTATCCCATATCACCAAGAAAATACCAGAAGCTCCACCCAATCACAGGGATCAAGCAACCATAGAAGTTCAAAAGTTGTTTCAAAAGAGAGTCATCCAAACCATGCCTGCAGACCAGATAGGATTCAGAACTTACTCCAGGCTCTTTTTAGTGCCAAAATGAACAGGGGACTGGAGGCCCATTTTGAACCTCAGCAAATTAAACAAATCAGTGAAGAAGTCCAAGTTCCGAATGGTAACACTGCAGTCTATATTCCCTCTGTTAGGGAAAGACAATTGGATGTGCTCTATAGACCTCCAAGATGAGTACTACCACATAAAAATGGACAGAGCATCAAGGAGTCATTTACGCTTTTGGCTGGGAGACCGTCATTACCAATTTCGTGCTCTGCCCTTTGGTCTCACCACAGCCCCCAGGGTGTTCACCAAATGCATGGTGGTAGTGACAGCTCACTTGAGACGTCTTGGATTCCAAGTGTTTCCGTACCCGAATGACTGACTCATGACTGCCACCACCAGGCACCTACTTCTACAAGCCAGGGATTCAACCATCCATCTCTGCACTCAGCTAGGGATTATGATAAACTGGGAAAGTCTTCCTTGTCACACGGGCAATATGTGACTTTTATAGGTGCAGAAATAGACACAGTTGCCATGCTGTCTCATCTGCAGACAGAATACAAAATCTAAAACAAAAGATATACAGTCTACTTCCTCAACAAAGAGTCAAAGCCAAGACAGTGCTAAAACTTTTAGGGATCATGGCCTGTACTATAACTCTAGTTCCGCTAGCCAGACTACATATGAGAATCCTTCAATGGCTACTCTTTTCCCAGTGGACTCTTCAACAGCTGCCTCTGTCTCATCCTATTCTGATAACAGAATCTTGCAAAAAGGACCTTCGTTGGTGGATTCAGCCCAATCAACTAATGACAGGAACACCTTTTATTTCTCGCCAACCCCTTGCTACTTTAACCACGGATGCCTTCCAGATAGGGTGAGGGGGGCATTACCTAGGCAGGACTGTCCAAGGCACATGGAAAGATCATGAGGCTCACTTGCATATCAGTGTCCTAGAGATGAGAGCAGTGCTACTAGCATTGCAAGCACTTCATGACTTTCTTCCTCTAGGAATGATAGCAATCCAGTCAGACAATATATCAGTGGTATGGTATATAAACAAACAAGGAGGAACCAGATCCTACCCCCTATGTCGAGAGGCTCTTCTTGTTTGGCAGTAGGCAATATCTTCCTAACGCTTTCTAGTTGCAACGCATATCCCGGGACAACCAATGTCATACCCGACAAGCTCAGCAGGGCAATTTTGATGCTTCATGAGTGGTTTCTGAATCAGAAAGTCACGGAACAGATTTTCTACAAATGGGGACAGCCTTGCTGCGATCTGATTTCCAATCCAATCAACGCCAAATGCAGCAGCTACTTCTCCCTTATTCCTCCCCCTGGGGGAGATACCAAAAGACGCACTTGTTCACAATTCGCCCCGGGACTTCTTTATGCATTCCCTCCCTTTCCACTGATATCAAAGGTGATCCAGAAAGCAAAGACCTTGGGAAGCAGAATGATTCTTATCACTCCTTACCGGCCTCATCAGATTTGGTTCCCCTTTCTTGGGCCTCACCTTCTACATGATCCATGAACTCTGGACCCAGTTCCAAACCTTCTGACACACGTCAGGCACCTTCCACCCCTGCCTCCACACCCTCAACTTGACAGCATGGCTGCTCCACTTCCATCCCTAGTCAGGCTTCATCATTTCTCACCTGCAGTTACTCATATCTTCACGTCTTCCCACAAGCCTTCTACAAGAAAATTATATGCTAGCAAATGGAAAAGATTTTCTATCTGGGCAAAGGAAAAGAATGTAGATCCTTACACGGCCTCCATTCCCTTGGTGTTAGAATTTCTAACCGAACTTTTTCATCAACTGCTGCTACAATCAAAGTTCAATTGGCAGCGATCTCCAATTTTCATTTGGGACAACATGAGCCTAATCTTATGGCTCACAGATTGTGTAAATCTTTCCTAAAAGGCACTATCATGGTAAGACCTCCTTTTCAGGAACCTGTATCTCCTTGGGATTTAAATTTCATTCTGTCCAAACTTCCTTCCCTGCCTGTTGAACCCGCACATTCTTGTGAATTGAAGTTCCTTTCATGGAAGACCATTTTTCTAGTAGCTGTTACATCTGCCAGAAGATTGTCAGAGTTACAAGCACTGTCAGTCAAACCTCTTTACTTGATTTTTCAGAGACAGAGTTTCCCTTCATACAAATCTGTCCTTCATCCCCAAGGTTTGCTCTCAGTCTAATTGGAATCAAACTATCGAACTGTCAGTCTTATTTCCTAATCATTCAAACAGTGCAGAATATAAGTTTCATCAACTTGATGTTCACAGACAATTAAGGTTCTATCTACATAGAACCAAGGAGCTTAGAAAATCAGACCAATTGTTCGTATCTTTTTCTGAGACAAGAAAATGTATGCCAGTCTCTAAGATATCTTTATCAAATTGGATTTCAAAATGTATCTTGTTTATTTACTCTTCCAATGGCAAGGAACTCCTGTTTAAAATTAAGGCTCATTCTACCAGATCCATATCCACATCTGCTGCTTTTCAAGACAGAGTCCCAATTGACAGTATTTGTGCAGCAGCAACTTGGGCTACTTTTCATACCTTTATTACTCATTACAAATTGGATTTGGCCTCTAGGGGTAGAGCCTCCTTTGGTTCCATGGTTCTTAGGAGTATATTCCCATGAGCCTCCCGAGAAAAAGGTGCTAGGGTCACTGTCCCATATGTAAGAATGAAGGCGAGATAGGACTACAGAACATAAAGAAGTTATGTACTCACCATAATGTTCCATGTTTGTAGTCCATTTCACCCTTCATTCTTACGAACCCACCCAACTACCCCCATCCATGTATCCTTGGAGGATCTGGAGACAAGATAGTATTTATCTTCTGTAGGGTGGAGACCTTTCATCTTTGCTGTTCCTTGTGGAAATATTTTCTATCACTTTTTTAGATAGCAGCAAACAAGAGCTGGGGTTTCTTACTAATGCACTATGGGATACCTACCTTGCCACGAGCCAACTGAGAGACATTGAGCTTTGTAATCGGCCGAGTCGATGTCGAGGATCAGCTCCAAACCTATATGTAAGAATGAAAGGTGAGGTGGACTACAAACATGGAATGTTATGGTGAGTACATAACTTCTTTTTTTATGCAATGAAATATATAAATGGCATTATAGTCCTTAGCGTGCAGAAAATGCAGAAGGTGATCACTTTAACCAGTACTGCTGCATGATGGGAGGACATACATATTCATTAGCATCTACTGCAGTAAAATTCATCAGAATTTGAAAATATTGAGGGACTATTTATGCATCTTTCAATACATAACTATTTGAAAAGCTGTCTTTCTCACTACCACTCTTTATTCTCTCTTCCTCCAGTCAACATATCTGGTTGTATAAATACCACTTTCTGTCTCTCCTGAAACAGGTTACTAACCTAGTGGGACTAACCCAGTCAACAAATGATTAAAAATAAATAAAACACAAGCCCACCAAAATTCTACACTCACCTTAAGAATTGGCAGCACTGCTCTAAAGCCCTGTAGTGGACTAGCCAGTGTCCACCAACCTAACAGAAAAGTCTAGTGTGTTTCATAGAATGGGAAAGTTCATTTACACCTTAGACACATGCTTTGAGGGTGTTTGTAATGCATATGAACTGCTTCCAAATGGATCTGGCAGTGCAAGATATAGATAACTTGCATAAGACACACTACAGAGTCAAGGAAACAATTGGAAACTACTGTAGGTACAGAGCTGAATATTACCAACCTCTCCATGCACCTGTTGTTTAATGCAGCCAGAGCAACAGGTATATCACCCTTAGAAGGCATCCCTGACTTTACTTTGTGACCTTATCTTTAAGAAGTCTTTCACCAATGCCCCTTTTACTGGTTTTGCATTATTCAAACCTGTGATGAAAGGAAGACTAATGAGGTGTGAACAGGAGATTAAGACTCTGTCTGCCATAGGTGATTGTTTTTAGAACTTTTCTGGCAAACATACCCAATGTTCCTAAAGGCTTTTCCAGTTGTCCAACTGTGGTGACAGATGCCTTTTATCACTCTGCTCAGTTGTATGTATGGTTATCCTGCAAGACAAATGGATGAAAAAGGTAATAGCCAGAAGCTATACCATACCATTTTTTACTGTCTCCAGCTACTTTCAGATGTTTTACCTCACCAACTCACCAAACTCCTCTTGCAAAAGAGAGCAATCCAAGAGGTCGCACCAGACCAGGTGGAGTCAGGAAATTATTCCCAATTTTTTTTTTAATTATAGATTATTTTTAATACCAAAGAATAAGGTTCTTGGGCCAATTCTGGATCTCAGCAGTCTAAATATTTGTGTCAAAAAAGACCCCACTTAGAATGGTCATGATGCTAACAATTTTGCCCTCTCTGAAGGTAAATGACTGGATGCGCTTGGCAAACTTTCAAGATGCCTGCCTTCACATTAGTCCAACTGCACACAAGACCCATTTTCAGCAGAGGTCCAAGGAGAAAGGTTCCAATGTACAAACAGCAGAAATAGAGTGAGACTAACATTTGAAAGTTAATGATGTACAGTATTCTTTACATTTTTCAAAAGAGTCAGAACTGTATTTCAAATTTGATAAAATATACAAACAGCCAGAATGCAATGGCTTACAAAAGACATAGTGCTGAGTAAACTAGAGCTGAGAAATAAAAGACAAGGGTAGCTGATGGCGAAAGAATATAACAAAAGGGTGGAGGAGAGTGTGGTACAGTACAGAGAGGAAGAGGACATGGAGAGAGTTGAACATTAATGAGATTAAAAAGGAGTGATTTGCTAATCTGGTACAGCACATTTTCAGAGCCAGGAGTTGAATAAGTGACACTTAGTTGTAATTTGAATGAATTTAGTGAGCAATCCTGCCATACTGTAAGGGGGATGGAGTTAGGGTTTTTGACGCAATGGATGCTCTGCAGACTTCAGCTGAGGTGGTGGTTGACATCCCTAACCATTCCTGCTGGTTGACCATTTATATTACCACCTCCATCAGCAAGAGTAACAGCATATTTCTCTTGTGGGGGGGGGGAGGTCATTTTGAAGAGTGAATGGTAGGTCAATCTGTACATCATCGTCCTGGAAATGGTGGCTGTCCTAATGTTTTAGGAATTTCAGAGCCTCATTCTCCATCAGATTGATAGCTATTCAATCAAATATACTTTTCATATGATACATCAAGCAAGCCCTACCCTATTTGCGGAGAGGTGATGAGAGTATAACAATGGGCAACAAACTTGCATCATTTTCTTTCTTTCACCCAGGTTGATAGCAACCTGACTTTTGACCTCTATGTTGTCTCCATTGTACAGAAGACTTTCTACGTGGCCCACCTCATAAGTAAGGTTATTTCATCCAGGAACAAGGAGGTCATAACATCCTTGTACTCCTCCCTTATCAGGCCCATTATCAAGTACAATGCCCCCTTCGGCATGTACCTTGCCAAGCACATGCAGCAGTAGTTGGGGAGACCACAGAAGCTCCTGACCAGGAAAATCTAGGGTCTCAAACACCTATCCTATACAGATAGGCTAAAAGCCCTGTCCCTCTACTCAGTCTTGTACAGACTGCTCGAGGTGACCTGTGTGTGGCATACAAGGCCACCTCAGACCCAGCCTTGATGGAGTTGCTGCATATCCGTAAGTCAATCTCCACTCATGCAACCCACACGCAAGGCCTCAATCTGGTCTGTGACATTAATAGAACTTGTTTGTGGAATAGATTTGTGCCCCAAAGATCCCCCATCTGTGGAATAGACTCCCTCTCCATGTCAAGCAGAGTACCTGTCTAGCCGTCTTTAAGAGGAACCTGGACTGCTGGATGGGAAATAGAAAATGCATCCCTGGGATCCCAGCTATGTCCCTGCTAGACAGGAGAAACAGGTGCTGACTTTGTGGGAACATGGGGGAAATTCTTGGCTAGGGCTTATAGGGGCCTCCGGGCCAATAGCCTATTATCATCCTTTGAAGCTTTTGTAATATGTATAACCAATAACATTACAAATAAATGCAATGAAAATTACGAATGAACCTCTTACAGAAGGTATCTAAGTAATTTCGACCTTACTCTTTTATAGTCAACTATTAAGGATTTCCAGCCCTAGCTTCTCATTTCCTCATGATTCACAGCACAAGTTACTCAATATAACATCTTTTCACATGTTCAGTGTACCTTCTTTTAACTTTACTTAAAAAAGTTGTTTTAAATTGGATTCGATTGATGGTGTCTTTAGTTAATTTTAGACTGGTAGGCCAGTCTCCTATATATCTTGATTTGTTATCAGCACATTGTCCCACTTCCATTTCTTTTGATATTTTTGTTGACTCCCAATGTCTACTAGTATTTTCTCTGTTGCAGCTAAGTCCTGAATTAATTCTTAAAATCATGTTTACCGACTAGCTTGGTACTTTTCCATCTTCTAATTATTAATTTGTGACATCCCATCATTATGGTTCTTAATAGCCTTCTCTTCTTTTATTTAGATATTTTTTGAGGTAATACCCCAGGAGATAGGTTACAGGAGTTAATAGTCTTATGTCTGGACACATTTTTTTCTAACAGTCGGCACTGCTTCTTTCAAACTGAAGTTTATGATAGGTCCAGAAAATATGAAACCAGTTCCCTTTTCCCATCTCCAGTACTGTTCTGTGATCTCTAGAAACATTCTTGCCAATTACATTGACATATATAAATACTTGTGCAAGCATTTCCTCATAAAAATCTGAAACTTCCTGATCTTAATCACCTTTTTGACCTCTGTGTATTTCCTCCCATTGGTCTTCCATAATACTGATTTTCATTTTATTTCCTAATCTTTCTTTATTTTTGGTTTACTTTTCATTTCTATTTTCACTATTGCTCTATAGTCGGGAAATTATTTTATTTATTGCTTTTGTTTACTGGGAAATGCCCAATTAGGTGCAAAAAGTCCCCTTTTCAGTGGAGGCTTGGGAAGAAAAGCTCCACAAAAAATGATTAAGAACAATACGTCAAATTCAAGGACTTAGCAAATACAATTTTAACATGTTTAACAATAAACATGTAAGAAAAAGCAGGACACATTTGCACACTTTGACATAAAAGCAGTAAAACATTTCAGAGACTACATATTAAAATGTTAATGGGGATTAAATAAGGAGGACTTGAAGAGTTACATGGGTTGTAGAAGTGAGATATTTATTACAATGAGGCAGAGAAAATTAAAAAGGCAGAAGAAGACAAAGGCAAATAAAGAGAGAAGATAGAAATAATAATGGAGAAAGAGCATACAAGTAATTTCATAGTTAAGTGTTTGGGCTAGTGTGATGATATTAGACACCTTCCTGTACTGGGGTTAACCAGTTTTTTAAGTAGCAATAAGTTTTGTTTGTCTATTAGCTGATTAAATTGATCTATGATGCCTCCCCAAATGGATGCTTCATCTTTTTCATTTAGCTGTGAACTTTTATCAGGATTTTTGTTCTGTGCACTTATTTGCTTAGCTTTAATAACCCAGTTTGGTGGTTCTGGGTAATAATGCCATTCTAAAAAAAAAATAATACTTCTGTAATTCTGTAAATCTAGTACCCGGACCATCCCTTTTATGAGATGTATTTTATCACATAATACTCCTGCCCCCATACAAGCTCCTTTAATTATTTTCATTTAAAGTATCTATCCCAAGGGCATTGTATGTTGGCCTACAAACTGTATAAGGTGGTGGCGGATAAATATTTGTATAGCTTGGAGTTCCTGTTTTTATTCCTAGGTCCAGCAGCTTCCATTTTCTAATCCATCCCTTGCACTGCTGCTTCAGCTTCATTAAACTGACCCCTAAGTATCTTATTTGTCTAAACTGACATACATTGAGGAAGTGCTGTCCACATGAATTGGATGGTTGAAAATTTAAGGATATAGCTTGTGATTTCTCTGTTTATTTTGTATCCTGAGAGGTTACCAACATTTTCATATAATTCTGTTAACTGATTTTCTGTATCATGTAGGTATATTAACAAATCATCTGTGTATAGTGCCAATTTCACTTCATACTGCTTTATTTTTATTCCATTAATTTATGAGGCCCTTAATTAGGGGGTACCAATGAATTATTCAAACTTTTTAAAGTTCAAATGTCATATGGTTGACACCATATGATCGAATTTTAAAAAGTTAGAAGGTGAAAAGCAACGGCTCCGCACGGTGCAGAATGGGAAAGTTTCCCTTTTCTGCACTGAAGTGCAATCTCGGAGTTAGTATATTTAAGTAGGGGGGTGTGGGGGGTGCAGGGGGGCTTGCCCCCTTTTCAGAAATTTGAGGTAAGTTTTTTTTTTTAATTTTTTATTATATTTTCAATGTTTAAAACTTCGCCGCTCATATGTTGTTGAACATATGAGGTTTGAAGTTTTGAAACTTCAAATATATAATATAGACCCTATCTAGGGTGAACAGTAAAAGGGGACATCCTTGCCTCATCTCCCTAATTACTGAAAATTTATGTATAAGTTCAGCATTTATTTTCATACAGGTGTATGCCCCCAAGTAAAAATTTGTTATTAACCCTATAATGTTCTCAGAGAAATCCATCACCCTTAATAAGTTAAATAGACAATTAGATGTTGTAAATCTTTGTTCATTCATTACAGATAGGACCTCGGTTCCGTCCTCTGAACCGATACGGTCATTCTCCAGCTCGCACAAACCAAAAACTCTCAGCTAAGAACCTACCCACAATGCCCCTCTCCTAGATAATCTAGATCTCGTTTGCCGCATTCATAGTCAGACGCGTTGGCCATCTCTCTCAAAGCTTAGTAGTAAATTGTTTCAGTTTTTCTTCTAAATTACAAAATATTTTGTCAAGTTAGCCTTTTCTCACTGTCGCCTATAACCTAGGCCTATTTCCTACCCTTTACCTTGGTAATTTAATTTTTTACCCTTTTTGTTACTGTCCTTCTCTCCTGTCTTTGACAGGCATTCCCTTTTTACTAGTGGTATTTCTTAACATAACTTCACTGGTATTTTCTTCCTTATTTTTTCTATAGGATAGCATTGTTTCCTTACCATGTCAGCCAAAGCTAAGTTGGGTTTTAAACAGTGTGACAAGCGTGGACATAAGATGCCCAACTCAGATACACATGTCAGTTGTGTCTACTGTTTGGGCTTGGATCATATTAAAGCTGACTGTGACATTTGTGCTAGTTTTTGTAATCGGACACTGGCAGAACATAAGAATAAACTTATTTTAAAAGGTTTACTCAAGACACCTTTCTAGGAGGCTCTATCTGGATTAGAGATTTCACCCCCTCCTAAGACCAAAAAATATAAGGAAAAACGGAGTCACTCGGTTCCTGTATCTCCGTCAGTTATGGAACCAAGTCGGCTCCATGCTTCACTGGAGCCCTCAGTGCAGACCTCCTCAGCACCAGGATCTGTGTCCTCTCCTTTGGTGCTGACCATGGTATTCACTCCTATTTCGGTTCAGACTATGGCACCACTTCGGTGCTGTCATTGGTTCCCACACTGGCTTCGATGACTATACATGCCTCGGCACCATCCCCTTCTACGGTGCCAACAGTCTCCTTGGCTCCATGAGCTCCGATAACTTATATACCTCGGCACCATCCCCATCCATGGTGCTGACAGTTTTCTTGGCTCCATGGGCTCCAATGACTGTACATGTCTCGGCACCATCCCTGTTCATGGTGCCTACAGCTTCTTCGATTCCATGGGCTCCGATGACTGTACATGCCTTGGCACCATCCCCAGGCAAAGGTGCCGACAGTTTATTCGGCTCCATCAGCTCCAAAATTCAAATACCTGACAAGGACAAGATATTCTCCAACTTATGACCCTTTCTTGGGGCAGAGGTATAGTCCCTTTCTAGAAAGACCTGATTCTCCTTCAGCAGCCTCCTTTAGATCCACTAGGAGTTTTTCTGAACTAGACCTAGTGCGGGTTGTGGACCAGCTTCTGGCAGCTAGGGGATTGCCCATTCCAGCTAGACCTTCCATCCCTCCTGGCTTGGAATCTTTTATCTCATCTTCCCCTGCGTATTTTCCTCCAGCATCCAACCTGTTCCTGCTACTGATGTCCGCTTCGGTACATACTGTCTCGGCTCCAACAGCAGTGTCTCCCCTGTTGGCACCGATCAACCTTGCTGCATCAACTATGATGGAGCTGATGCTTTCTTGGAGCGGTGCTTGGACTGTCCATACCTTGGTACCTAATCCGGTGCCTATTTTCTCACTGGCATTGTCTATGTCCATGGTTCTGATGGCTTCCAGTTCTCTCGGAACCCCTCAACTGGAGGTAGGCTTGAGTGGGCCTGCTGTACAGGTGATGGAAAGGGTCCTTCATTTCGAAGGCTCACAGCCAGTACCTAGGACACCAGTATCAGAAACCTCCCCTAGCATGCTCCTCTCCCAATCTGCTATGTTGGGTCCCCAGGCACGGAAGTCACAAGAACCCCCTGTGATGGGAACCCCTTCTCTGGAGTCCTCCTCAGAAGATCCCACTGGAGAGCCACCCCAGAAGAAATGGTGCAAGAGGAAGCACCTTTACTCCCCAGAGGAATCTATCACAGAAGACACCAATTGTCATGAGGGAGAAGGGTCCCCACGTTCTCCCCCAGATGATGTCTCATTTGGAGACATTCTCAAAATCCTCAAACAGCGGGGGGAATGGAAGTCCTCTAACCCTTCTTCTGAGGAATCAGTGTTTCTGCAGGCCTTCCGTGCCCAGCCATCTACTTCCTGGGTGACCCCACCAGCAGATGATCTTGTTAAACTAATTGTGCAGTGTGTCTGGAAGGCCCCGGACAATGTAGAACCTGTCCCCTGGAGGCCGGACAAAATTTTATCTACACCTGAAGACCAGCCCCACTGGTCCAAGCAACTGACAGTTGATTCTATGGTCATGGTGGCAGACACCAAGAGGGAACTGGCAGAAGATAGCTCCACTGTCCATCCTCCAAACAGGGAGTCCCGGACCATGGATAGATTAGGGAAGCAGACCTATGCATCAGCGGCCTTCATTTGATCCCTGAATTATCTGGCACACTTCACTTGACTCCAAAGAGACCTAATTTCTGAAATGTCTTCCTCTTTGGTGGGGGGTACTGCCTGATGAGGTGCGTGACACTGTCGCCTCACAGCTAGCTATCCTTGAATCCATCTCGAACTCATCGATCTGTTTGATATCTCACACCACCAAGGGGGCAGCTCGAGCTGCCGCATCTGGTGTTGTCATGAGACATAATGTTTGGATGCGATTGTGTGACTTCACAGACCCCTTTAAATCTTCCTTCATCAATGCACCTGTCGATGAATCTGCACTTTTTGGACCCAAAGTACGAGACACACTTGCAGGTAGTGAGAAAGACGGAAATACCTTGTCTGCTGTGGGCATATGCTTTTCCACCCCCCAAAGGTCCTACTCCAGGAACCAGAAGGGAGGAAAGATATGGTTCAAGAAATCCCAAGGATTCTTTCGTGACACTCATGGTGAACAATCCCACCGGAGCTGAGGGGGCAACTCATATGGAAGACGCACCTTTCGGGGTAGAGGGGGTCCGCATAACCAGGGAGCCGGAGATTCTTTCTCCGGCAGACCCTACCAGTGCTCCTGAGCAGTGGCCCAATTGCTTTCCTCTGGAAGCAGTCAGGGTTCATTTTTCTCTGCATTTACCAGCCTGGCGTCTTTTTTACTACCGATGTTTGGGTGCAGAGAATAATATCCAGAGGCTACCAAATGCCATTCGACTTAACTCCCAGACCCGTCAAATGAATCCCCGATGTACCACCCAATCAGAGGGAATTAGCAGCCTTAGAAATTGAAAAACTGCTAAGAAGAAGAGTAATCCAACCAGCCCCACCAGAACAGACAGGATCCGGGTTTTATTCAAGGTTCTTTTTATAGGTTCATAGGTAGGTATTAGGCTATTGTCCCTAGGGCCTATATAAGCCTGGCCAAATGGTACCCTGGCTTTTGCCACCCAAGAAAATTATTTTCCTGTGCCCCTGTCAAGCAGAGCCACAGAAGTGATCCCTGGGATGAATTTCCTATCTCCCATCCAATCATCAAGATTTTTCTTGAAGAGTGCTAATGAGGAGCTTTGTTTGATATAGATAGGTAGTTTGTTCCAGTAAATAAACCAGGAACCAAACGGGCAATACAAAAACCAAGAAATCCAACAGCCCTCGATAGATAACGGAACAATGAAGTCCAAGGTACGTTCAGTAAAACACACTTTAATAACACATTAACTCTACACACAGTACGTTTTTGTTTTTAGTCACTTCATCAGATATGGGTTAAAATTACAAGTATCTTGCTTTTCATCCCTTCCTTGATTCAAACCAACCAGTAAAATCATCACATTTTAATTACTTCAATTAAAAACACACAATTAACCAAACCTGGGTATATTTCCTTTCCTTTAAAAACCCTGACCACTTTTAACACATTAAATCACAGTCCCCTAAATAAAATACTTGTGATACATTTACAAACCTTAGCACAATTAACATATTACTTCTTAATTTAACTTTTAAGTAAAAATGTATTAATTAAAAGTATATTGTATTAAAAATACTTAAAACCATATATAAAAAGTAAAAAAAAAATGCATTATACGTACTTTGGCTCCCTCTTGTTGTAAAACAAAAAATTGCATTTCAAAGTGTTCTCTTTTAAAAAAACTTTGAATGAGTTGAATAGATTTATTACAAGGCAATAATTCATATAATGGTGGATATATTTTACATAGGTTAAAATGAGAAGACATATATCTTACAAAAAAACATTTTATTAGGTCCTGTTATTCTTTTTATCACAGTTTTGCTGCTCTTAATTTAAGCAAGGACCTAATAGAAATATGGTAATTTATCCCTGGTTTCTTATTTGCCTCCAGGATTAATTGCCACCAAAGTTCTTTGTACTCTATAGTGTCTTCCCATAGCCCACCTCTATTTGTTCTGTCCACTTTTTCTAGTACAAAAAATAAATAACGTGCATCTATGCATTCCTGTTTGTGCTTGTATAATGCATTAGTGCACTTTCTATTACTTCATATAGGTGTTCATATATTCTCTTCTTCAGTTTGCGTTCTGTCTTTCCTATGTAAAATCCCTCACATTCCTGACATACTGCTATATATACTAGTCCACATCCTTTAACATTTTCACTGGGTAATCTCTTCCTTTAAACATTTCTCTTAACAGACCAATCTCTCTGTAAAAATCTTCATCATTGGAAGTCCTTCTACACCCCCTAATATATTGCCCTTTCACTATATTCCTTTTGTAATATTTGGGGTGAGCACTTTTGAAATGTAGAAAAGAATTTGAGTATGTTGCTTTTCTGTATACTTTGGAATTAAATTTCTCCTCACTTTTGTAAACCTCTACATCCAGATATTGTAAGTTCTCTGGGTTAGTCTTATATGTAAATCTTAAGTACTCAGTGCTTTGATTTACTGTGGTGGTGGTGCTGCGGTAGCGCTGTCACCTCACAGTTAGAAGTTGCCCATTCGATTCTCAGTTAGTGTGTCTTCTGTGTGGCGACATGCGTGAACAGGCGTTCCTTCGTTGAAGGTTGTGCGTTAGGCCCGGCAAGCCAGCACGTAAAACTCTACTGCCAGTCATTAGTGGACCGGAGTTCTGCTGTGGTGACCCCTAACTGGGAAAAGCCAAAAGACACAAACAGTGCTTTGATTTAAATATTTTATAAAATTCGCCACTTCTTTTTCAGCAGACACCCAGAATATTACAATATCGTCCAAAAAACATTTATATAAAGTCCAATTTTTCTTATATATTGATTCTAGTACCCATTTTTCTTCCCATTTGGCTAGTACTAAATTGACGTATGTGGGGGCACAAGCTGCCCCCATCGCTACACCTTGAATTTGGTGGAAAAATTCACCTTTATAATAGACAAAATTATATTTCAAGACTAGTTCCGTAAGTTGCATAATCACAACTTTTTCATCTAAAGACAAATGGTTGTCTTCATATACTATTTCTTCTAGCAAGTTTAGACCCTCCTGATGGGGAATACAAGAAAAAAGGTCTACTATGTCTATTGTTAGGAAAGTTAACTCTTTCTTATATTTTTCCTGGGTTAAACATCTAAGAAAATCCCAGGAATCTTTTAAAATGTTAACTCTTTTCGTCCATAGTTTTTTCAGTTTGCTGTCAATATATTTTGCCAGGCATAGAGTTTTGGCACCATCTGCCGATACAATTGGTCTCAAGGGTGGTTCTTCACCATTTTTGTGGGTTTTGGGAATGCCAAAAATAGTGGCTACTCTTGGTTTTTCCACTTTCAAGTATGAATAAGTATTACGGTCAATTGATCCCTCCATTAATAATTTCTCTAATACCATATTTGTTCTATGGTATGCAATATTTATTTCATTCATAGGCACTGTTTCATATTTGTTTGAAGCCTTTAACATATCGTTCATTTTTCCTTCATACGTGAAACTATTCATTATAACCATTCCCCCTCCCTTGTCAGGCTTCATTACCCTTATACTGGCATCGTTCCTCATTTCTTCCAATACCCTCATTTCTTCTACATCCAGGTTTTTCTTGAATTTAATGTTGTCGTATTGCTTTCTTATCTCTTTCTCAACCAAGGCCTCAAAATTTCTTATTTGTGATGTATTGGTGGATTGTAAATGCTTCTGTTTACTAATCCTTGTTGTTCATTTTTTATTTTCTCCTCAAAAATAATTTGAAAATTGATTTTTCTTATAAATAACTTTATATCCATTAAAATATTAGCCAAATCCCCCTTCTTACTAGGTATATATTTAATTCCTTTAGATAACAATTTAAAATTCTCTTTGGTTAAAACAATGGGACTGTAATTATAAATGCTGACATTTTCATAAATAAAGCTATATAAATTGTTAGGGTTCTGTATAATACTAACGTTTTGTGCACAATTATTGTTTTCTTCTCCTAAATTGGGGTAGGGGTACTTTCCAAATCTATTACCTCCCCCTCCCCCTTCCTATCGCCCCATGAAAATTTGGAGTGTATTGCTGCTGATGTTCCATTTTATTCTTAATCCTTTCTGATCTTCTTATAGGTGGGTATTGGTTAAAATCATCCAATTCTGAAGCTTGTTCCCCAACCCTAACCTGTTCTTCATTATTGGTATCAATTCATTCCCCCTATTACTATTTTCCCAAAACCTGTTACTTGATTTGGGTTTTGGTTAACTGTTATTATTTTTATATTCAATAATATCTCTTTCCAACGTCTTTATCTTTCTTTTAATAAGCTCATTACATTGCCCTTCAACCTCACCTTGAATGTTATAATAGTTTACTTTTTCATCAGGGATAGAAAACATTAAATCATTTTGAATAGAATTATTCACACTTTCAATTTCTGTTAATACATTTCTTTTTACCCTGTTGACTTCACCAATAATACATTTTAAAATATCCAACCCACATCTGTTAAACACATCAATTAATTCATTGTGAAAAACACTTCCTATAATGACGTTGTTTGGATATTTCCAAATTCCCAAGCCTTTAGGCACAATGCCCTGGGAAATGCATTATTGTAAATATCTGTTTTCTATGTCCAAACTTTTACATTTAAACATTAATTTGTGAGGCTTCTTTAATTGATTTCTATAACTGTCCGTTTCCATTCCATGTGTTACAGTTTTGTTTTTAAAATTAGACGAAAAACTGACCTGCAACCATTCTTTTAAATCAATATGTCCACTTTTGTTTTTCTGTCCTGGGCTGCTTTTTTCTTGCCCCAATGGAATGGAAACTCCTCGACCATCACTAGTACAGCTCTGTCTTCCCTGGGACACAAAATCCTTGGGGTGTTATTAAATCCATTTTCGTCATCTTTGTCACTGTTTATAAGGGAAACGACTTCCAGATTGTCATTTCCTCTGTCACTGTTCGTTTTTTCCATCCGTTTACCTCCTTGAGTGCTGCCTGCACTCTGGTTTCCTCCCTTGTGAATGGTAGACACCATTTCTACCATTGAATGACTGAGGGGTGTTAAAATCTCGATAAATTGTGAAAGTTGGCCAACTAATCTGTTCATCTGGCCAATTTCTTCTTTCCTGCTTGTCTCCTTTGCTCCTTCACTCGTTCCACCATCCATGGTTGTGTAAACCAATAAATAAACCAGGAACCAAACGGGCAATACAAAAAACAAGAAATCCAACAGCCCTCGATAGATTATGGAACAATGAAGTCCAAGGAATGTTCAGTAAAACACACTTTAATAACACATTAACGCTATACACAGTACGTTTTCATTTTTAGTTACTTCATCAGATGTGGGTTAAAATTACAAGTATCTTGCTTATCATCCCCTCCTTGATTCAAACCAACCAGTAAAATCATCACATTTTAATTATTTCAATTAAAAATGCACAATTAACCAAACATGGGCATATTTCCTTTCCTTTAAAAACCCCGACCACTTTCAACACATTAAATCACAGTCCCCTAAAATACTTGTGATGCATTTAAAAACCTTAGCACAATTAACATATTACTTCTTAATTTAACTTTTAAGTAAAAATGTATTAATTAAAAGTATATTGTATTAAAAATGCTTAAAACCATATATAAAAGTAAAAAAATGCATTGTACATACTTTGGCTCCCTCTTGTGGTAAAACAAAAAAATACATTTCAAAGTGTTCCATTTTAAAAAAAAACTCTGAATGAGTTGAATAGATTTATTAGAAGGCAGTAATCATATATCCACCATTATATGAATTATTGCCTTGTAATAAATCTATTCAAAAGGGAACACTTTGAAATGTAATGTTTTGTTTTACCACAAGAGGGAGACAAAGTATGTATAATGCATTTTTTTAACTTTTTATATATGGTTTTAAGCATTTTTAATACAATATACTTTTAATTAATAAATTTTTACTTAAAAGTTAAATTAAGAAGTAATAAGTTAATTGTGCTAAGGTTTTTAAATGTATCACAAGTATTTTATTTAGGGGACTGTGATTTAATGTGTTGAAAGTGGTCGGGGTTTTTAAAGGAAAGGAAATATGCCCATGTTTGGTTAATTGTGTGTTTTTAATTGAAGTAATTAAAATGTGATGCTTTTACTGGTTGGTTTGAATCAAGGAAGGGATGATAAGCAAGATACTTTTAATTTTAACCCACATCTGATGAAGTGACTAAAAACGAAAACATACTGTGTATAACGTTAATGTGTTATTAAAGTGTGTTTTACTGAACGTTCCTTGGACTTCATCGTTCTGTTATCTATCGAGGGTTGTTGGATTTTTTTAGTTTGTTCCAGAGTATGGGAAGTCTCTGGGACAGGAATTTTTCCTTCCAGCATGTTCTGTTTATTGTGGTGACAATGTTTAGGACCTTAGAATGTGTAGCTTGGAGGGATTGGGATTTCTTTAAGTGGAGCATGTCCAATATCTCTGGGTTTGACATAGCTTTGTATGTTAGGCAGAGATCGCCTCTGAGTAGGCGGTATGTGACAGAGTAAAGCTGGAGTTTTTTGAGATGGTCTGCGTAGGGCATCTGTTTGAGGCCAGTAATCCTCTTTGTAAGGTATTTCTGTGGCATTTCCAGTTGTAGATGTCTTGTGGGGTACATACCAAAAGGGGTGTTGTACTCTATAATGGGTCTAATGAGTGATGAAAAAGACAGGGGACTGGAGACCAATTCTGGATCTCAGCCTACTGAACAAATTTATCAAACCTCAAAAATTCCGAATGGTCACAGTACAATCCATTCTTCCCTTCTTAGGGAGGGACAATTGGATGTGCTCTATAGACCTACAGGATGTGTACTACCACATAGAGATGGATCACCGCTCTCGGAGGTTTCTCCGCTTCTGGCTGGGAGCCAATCACTACCAATTCAGGGCACTGCCATTCGGTTTCTCGACAGCCCCCTGTGTGTTCACGAAATGTATGACAGTTGTTGTAGCCCATCTTCGTCTACAAGGACTCCAGGTGTTTCCCTATATAGATGACTGGCTCCTTACTGCTCTGACCAGGAATCTCCTAGCCTGCAGCCTCTCTTACACTCAAGGTCTCGCTCTCCACTTGGGGATTACAATCAACAAAGACAAATCTCAGATGTCCCCAATGAAGACACTGACATTTATTGGAGTGGTCTATGACGCAACATCCTGCCAAACTTCTCTCCCCCCTCACAGGCTTTTGAAAATAAGACACCAAATTCAAGACCTTCTTCCTCACACGTTTGTACCAGCATGTCTTGTACTGCAACCCTTGGGCTCCATGACAGCTGCCATTACTTTAGTACCACTGGCAAGACTGCACATGAGAATCCTGCAGTGGCTTCTTTCTGCACAATGGTCATTGTTAACCCATCCACTCAACCACATGATACGCCTTACAAACTGTTGCAAGGAAGAAATGCTATGGTGGATGGAGCCACAAAAGAATCTTTGGTGTTGACCGTTCTGTCTTCCCCAACCCATGGCCACGGTGACCACGGACGCTTCACTGTTGGGGGGGGGGCATTTTCAGGGAAAGACTGTCCAAGGCACCTGGACCCCCCATCGAGGCCAACTTGTACATAAATGTCTTGGAACTGAGGGCAGTTCTCTTAGCATTGCAAGCATTCCATGCATCCCTACCCTCGGGGACCATTGCAGTTCAGTCAGACAACATGTCAGTCATCTGGTATATCAACAAGCAAGGCAGAACCAGATCTTACCCCCTGTTTCAGGAAGCCCTGAGGATTTGGCACTGGGTGATAGCTTCAACCACTTTCTTATAGCAATGCACATTCCCGGGAGTTCCAACCTTATTGTAGACAATCTGAGCAGGAACATCCTGATGCCTCATGAGTGGTCCCTCAACCATGTAATAGCAGATCAGATCTTCCAACACTGGGACAAACCTTGCTGCAACCTGTTAACTTCCCCTTGAACTACAAATGCAGGAGCTATTTTGCCTTGATCCCCCCTCAGAGAGAACCAGCGAGGGACGCTTTAATGCACGATTGGCCCCCGGGTCTTCTGTATGCCTTTCCCCCATTTCCCCTCATTCCAAAATTTCTCCAGAAAGCTCAGAGGTTGAAAAGCAAAGTGATCCTCATTGCTCCCTACTGGCCACGTCCAGTCTGGTTCCCGTTTCTATGGCCTCATTTGATTCACAGCCTGTGGATCCTGGATCATTCCCAGGGCCTGTTATCCCATCCTCAGGGATTGACTCATCCGAACCTGCAGTCTCAAGCTCACAACTTGGTTCCTCCACTTCCAATGATTGCCAGGCTGCCTGACATCCCATCTCCTGTTCGTGAAATTCTTCTGGCCTCACACAAACCTTCCACTAGAAAGGTTTATTCTAGTAAATGGACTAGGTTCTCTATTTGGGCCATAGACCAGAACTCAGACCCTTTCTCTATGCCTATTCAAAATATTCTACAACACCTGACTACTCTTCTACATGTAGGAGCCTCAGCTTCAATGATCACTGTACATTTAGCAGCTATCGCCAATTTTCATAATGGTCTTGATAATTCTTCAATTATGCCACACCACCTATGCAAGAACATTTTGAAGGGAGTATTACTTGTTAAACCTCCAGTCAAGCCTCCCTTAGAACCCTGGGACTTGACTCTGGTGCTTCAGTCTCTCACAGGCTCTCCCTTCGAGCCCTTTGATTCATGTGATTTAAAATTTTTGTCATGGAAAACCATACTATTAGTAGCACTCACCTCAGTGAGAAGAGTATCTGAGCTGCAGGCCTTGAGTGTCAAGAGTCCTTACTTGATCTTCCACATTGATAGGGTGTCCCTTCGTACTGACCCTTCTTTCATGCCCAAGGTTATTTCTGGCTTTTTCATTAACCAATCTATTGACCTGGTGGTTTTCTTCCCAAGGCAGTCTAATAGAGAGGAGTACCTTTTGCACACCCTTGATGTGCACCGGCAGCTTTGTTGTTATTTGGACAGGACTAAATCTTTCAGGAAAACAGACCAATTGTTTGTGGCCTTTGCAGGACCCAGATTGGGTAAACCTGTTTCCAAAGTGATTTTATCCTCTTGGCTTAGAAACGTCATTACCTTTATCTACCAACCGAATAAGCTACCCTTACCTTCTAGAATAAAGGCTCATTCTACCAGATCTATGGCTACTTCTGTAGCTTTTCATTCCAGAGCCTCTATGGATGACATATGCGCAGCAGCCACTTGGGCAAGACCTCATACCTTCATATCTCAATGCAAATTGGATTTGGCCTCCAGGGGACGAGCATTTTTTGGTTCTATGGTGCTCAGGAATATCCTTCCTTAGGGCCACCCAGGACTCAAGCACCTGGGAACTCAGTCCTATCTGTAATGTATGAACAAAGATTTACAACTTCAGATAAAGAAGTTATGTCTTACCATAACGTTCCATCTGTGTTGTAGATCTTTGTTCATTCATTACTTCCTGCCCTCCTTTCCCCTGCCTGGATTCCTGGTGGACTTTAGGGACTCCTGGTTAGCGTATTTGCTCAGACAGAGCCTCCTTCCTTTTTTCCTATTACTAAATCTTTTATCTAGGGTGGGCAAACTCGATCTGGAATACCTAGGAGAGGGGCATTGTGGGTAGGTTCTTAGCTGAGAGTTTTTGGCTTGCATGAGCTGGAAAATGGCTGTATCAGTTCTGAGGATGGAACTGAGGTCCTATCTGTAATGAATGACATACCCACAACTGGGTATTTGATTTTCACATACACACTCCTGGAAAGGCTGTTACAGATTTACTAGTTATACCCCGTCTGCCCAGTCTATAAGGTAACCTCACTGCAACCAGTCAACTGCTGTCAGGTTCTTATAAGGGTATCCAATTATACTGACTAAAATCAATAATAACATAAATGGTAGCATGTAACCAAAGCAGCCAGGCTTTTCAGAGTGGCCAAGGTGTTACTAAAAATAAGCACACGTACTCTCAAGATTTTAACAATATTCTCTAAAAGACCAGCCACAGTGAAAGCTATAAATAAAATAGAAAATATGAGAATACTAAATATCTAAGTACAATAAATATCAGAGTTTCAATCACAGGATAAAGAAAAATAGCACAGTTGGACAGATTCAAACAGATGCAGAAAAACACTATTTAACTGATCTCACTCTATTTCCTGAGTGTCTAAAGAATAACTGCTAAATTAATGCAGCAAAGCCAGATTAGATGCTGAGATGCTTGCTTGCACAAGGGAAGATGATGAGCTTCTAACAGACTGAACTTAACTCTACTAACTGTGATAACTATCATAGAGTTTTATATTAGGTTCCAAAGAAAACAAAACAAAAGCTGTTGTGAGAGTTCCATCCCCTCAGTGCTGGTTACAGAATGACATCACATTTGATCACCCGACTCTGGTACAATACACAGCCAGGGCCCTGCTAATATCTGTTGCAGTATTTGAAAATTATAGAACAATTTCAAAAACTTCTATTCCTCCCTTTCAGAAATCCTCCTCGTTTAAACACAAACATCCAGTCAGTTGCAATAGCACTGTTGATATATTTTTAATACAAGCATCTGTACAAGTCAGTGTGATAGTCAAGTAATACAAAATGATTTACAAAACTCCAGCTAACTATGCTGGCATATGTTACACATGCTCTGCCCAATTCTTTCTGTCCCAGATGGCAATACCTCACACCTTTCCATCTCTCCCCACCTTTAAAGAGTCAAGCTAGTTTTTCAAGTGACCCTGGAAAAAAACGTTTGAGAGAAATGGTCCTGTCTGGGAACACATTAACCTATACCTTGTATTGAGAGTCCATATGTATTGGCATTGCTGTAATTTGGACTGGCTAACACAGGGGTCGTCCCAAAGCCCCTTTAAGCTTTTGGAATAGTTGCTTGCAGGCTGGGTTCCACACTACCTTATCTGATCTGTTTTTTCCTTGTTAGGTCTATGAGGGAAGTAGCTACTGTATTATAGTTGTGAACAAACTTTTTATAGTACCCCACTGTCTCCAAGAATGCCCTCACCTGCTTTTTCATAACAAGGGCAGACCACACCTGAATAGCTTCCACTTTTTCAGGTTCTGGCCTAATCTTATCACTACCCACTCTATGTCCCATGTAAGAGACCTCTGCCACACCCACCTGACACTTACTGGGCTTAATAGTCAACCCTGCCCTTTGCAGTATTTCCAGGACCTTCCTGACATGCCGAGACTTCATTATGTTAACACAGTACAATTTGTGCCCCTGCCTCCTGCCTAGAAAGTTTACCATGTAATTAACACTATTGACCTTCCTTACCACATTGAAGGGTTCCTAACAAGTTACCTGCAGCTTATGGTGTCTCACAGGAATGAGCACCATAACCTGCTGTCCCATAGCATACTCTTGGGCTTGAGCATTCCTGTCATACTAGACCTTTTTCTGCTGCTGGGCTCCTGACAGGTTCTCCTGGGACAAGTCCATGAGCTCCCTAAGCCTTGTCCTGAGGTTTATGATATGTGCCACAACAGCCTCCATGTGGAATTCACACTCACCCTCCCATTCATCATGAATCAAATCTAACGGCCCTCTCACCCTATAGAAAAACAGAATTGCTGGCTGTTGAAAATCACAAAAGATGAACTTCTTCAACCAAGGAATTTATTGAACTTCACAAACCAATAAATTCCTTTGTGGAAGAAGTTCATTTCTTGGGCTTTTGTGATTTTCAACAGCCAACAGTTCTGTTTTTCTATTTTGGTTCGTTTCAATTTTTCAACAGTTGCTCTCTCACCCTACACAAATGCACTCTATAAGCACTTACATGAGTGCATGGATCGTGCTATCCCAAACAGAACCAAGATGCTATCCTCCAAAAAAAGGAAGACAATCTGGTGGTCCCCTGCCATAAACAAACTGTACAACAGAAGGAAGAAACTGTTGCAAAAGAGAGTAAAATCCCATGAGTGGAGGAGCTCCCTGGTCAGCCTCAGTAAGAAGCTGAGATCCCTTATAAGATCCTTCAAAGCTAGCTATGAAAACAAAATTGCCACTAATTCTAAGGACAACCACAAAGCATTCTATAGCTATGTCAAGAATCTCGATGGCAACACCCAGATCTGCTCTGAGTTACAGCGCAACGGCACAAAAATTACAGAACCAACTGATATTGCCAACATCCTGGCAGATAGGTTCAGTGCTAACTTTACCCCCCCCCCACACTCTCCCCCTAATGGGCCCATATATTTACAGGAAAAATGCAGAGTCCCTGTAATCACAACTACGCAGGTAAAAGCTGCACTCTCTAAAGCCAAAAACACAGCATCCATGGGACTGGACAACATCCCAGGCTGCGTTTTACATGAACTTCAGAACAAACTGGCTCCCCACTTAAGCACCATGTTCAATAATAGCCTCGCATCAAGCTTTGTGCCCACTGAATGGTGCACAGCAACAGTTATCCCACTCCACAAAGGGGAGCCGCCACTGATTCAGGGAACTATCGACCTATTAGCTCGATGAGCCTGGTCTGCAAGGCCATGGAACGTATCATCATGGAACTCATAAAGACATTGATAACCTCCAAATCTGGATCCCACCCAGTTTGGGTTTGTGAAAGGCAGATCATGCCTCCTGAACCTGATCAATTTCTTTGAGACAATCACCAAAGCCGTAGATGAGGGTAAGGTGGTTCACACAGCCTATCTTGACCTTGCCAAGGCTTTCAACACCATCCCCCATTCTGGAATTATAGCTAAACTCAATAAACTAGGTATAAATCCCTATGTCACAAGATGGGTTGCCAACTGGCTCACTGACAGAACCCACACTGTAAAAGTTGCAGACTCCAAATCTGACCTCAAAGCAGTGACAAGTGGAGTACCACAGGGTTCCGTCCTGGGACCTCTCCTGTTTGGTATCTACTTCTCTGAAGTACAGGCTAACACAGAAGGCCTCTGGCTAATGAAGTTCACAGATGACTGTTGGGTTTAGGTTTGTGAAAGGCAGATCATGCCTCCTCCTGATCGATTTCTTTGAGGCAGTCACCAAAGCCGTAGATGAGGGTAAGGTGGTTCACACAGCCTATCTTGACCTCGCCAAGGCTTTCGACACCATCCCCCATTCTGGAATTATAGCTAAACTCAATAAAATAGGTATAAATCCCTATGTCACAAGATGGGTTGCCAACTGGCTCACTGACAGAACCCACACTGTAAAAGTTGCAGACTCCAAATCTGACCTCAAAGCAGTGACAAGTGGAATACCACAGGGTTCCATCCTGGGACCTCTCCTGTTTGGTATCTACTTCTCTGAAGTACAGGCTAACACAGAAGGCCTCTGGCTAATGAAGTTCACAGATGACTGCAAGCTAGGAGCCATAGTCAAGTCTCCAAATGATGGGGACATCCTACAGAAAGGCCTCGCTGAGACAGATGCCTGGTGTCAGAGCCATGGCCTCAAGCTCAATGCCAAAAAGTGCAGTGTCATCCCCTTTGGTAAAAACTCTGTACCCATGAACTACCACATAGGCTGCAATCTACTTAGGTTCATAGGTTCATAGGTTCATACTAGGCTATCTGCCCGAGGGCATTTACAAGCCTAGCCCATAGTTTTGTGGCTTACGCCACCCCTTTAGTATGGGGAACTATACCCATTATTTTGCTGTGCCTCTGTTGAGCAGTGACACTGAGGTAATCCCTGGGGTATATCTGCGATCTCCCATCCATTGGTCAAGATTTCTCTTGAACAAGGCCAGCGAGGTGCTCTGCCTCACATATACCGGGATTTTATTCCACAGCATAGGGAGTCTTTGGGTGATGAATCTATCCCTCCAGCACGTCCTATTAATAGCCGTGTCGAGGTTTAAGTCTCCCACCCTTGTGGCTCTGACGGATCTAGATTTTTTGAGGTGAAGCATATTCATCAAATCTGGGTTTGACATGGCCTTGTATGTTAGGCAAAGGTCACCTCTGAGCAAGCGGTAAGCAACTGAATAGAGCTGGAGTTCTTTCAGTCAGGCAGCATAGGACAGATGTTTGAGACCCTTTATCCTTTTGGTGAGGAACTTTTGTGGCCTCTCCAGCTGTTGCAAGTGTCGGGTCAGATACATTCCGAATGGGGCATTGTACTCAATCATTGGTCTGATGAGTGATGAGTATAGGGAGACTATGACCTCCCTTGATCTAGATGAGAATCCTTTCATGATAAGGTGGGCAATGTAGAAGGTCTTCCTAACTACTTTAGCTACATGGGTGTCGAATGACAGACTACTATCAACCTGGGTCCCCAGGTCCCTGATAACTTAACACTGAATGTGTGATAAGAGACCTTGGGACCCAGGTGGACAGTAGTCTCTCCTTTGGTAGTCACATCGCCACAGTAGTCAGGAAGTCCTTTTGCGTGGCACACCTCATCATAAAAGGGTTCTCATCCAGGAAAAAAGAGGTCATTGTTCCCCTCTACTCGACACTCATTAGACCCATTATAGAGTACAATGCCCCTTTTGGAATGTACCTCACAAGACATCTGCAGCAGCTGGAAAGGCCACAGAAGTACCTCACAAAGTGGATTACTGGCCTCAAACAAATGCCCTACACTGACCGCCTCAAAAAACTCCAGCTTTACTCCATAGCATATCACCTACTCCGAGGTGATCTCTGCCTAACATATAAAGCTATGTCAAACCCAGAGCTGTTGGACATGCTACACCTAAAGAAATCCCAGTCCCTCCGAGCTACATGCTCTAGGGACCTAAACCTTGTCACCACAATAAACAGGACATGCTGGAGGGATAGATTCCTGTCCCAGAGACTTCTCATACTCTGGAACAGGCTACCCATCTATGTCAAGTTCTTCATTAGCACTCTTCAGGAAAAATCTTGAGTGGATGGGAAATAGAAAATACACATCTGGGATCATTTCTGTGTCTCTGCTCAACAGTGGCATAGGAAAATAACTTTCTTGGGTGGCTTAAGCCAGGGAACCTTGTTGGCTAGGCTTACATAGGCCCTTGGGCTGATAGCCTAGTACCTACCTATGAACCTATGTCCATACAGCAACTGAAAGGGTAAAAAAATTGTGGAATCCTGGGATACCTCTCTGTACACAAACAATAGATGGGGCAAATATTTTTGTCTCAAAACTGGTCTGCAAATGCCTGTAGCATGGTCTGTAGTGTAGAGTTTAACCTCTCCACAAGGCCAATAGTCTGGGGATGGTAGAGGTTGGTCTTTTAAGTGTTTCATCCCACAATGCTTCCACAGGCAAGCCACAGGTCTAACATGAAATTGGCACCTCTGTCAGTTAGTATTTCTCTCAGGAAACCTACCCTGCTGAAAATCTCTAGAAAAGCATTTACCATCTTCTCTGCTTTGATGGAGTACAGAGCCACCACCTCAGAGTATCTAGTAGAATAATCTACTACCACCAGGTTATACTACTTCACTGTGGAACTTGGGGTACTCAGAGGCCCAGCAATATCCATAGCTACCCTCTGAAATGGCTCCCCAATCACAGACAAAGACATCAACAGAGCTTTGACCCTGTCTCCTGCCTTGTCTACCTTTTGGCACTGTTCACAGATCCTACAGTACCCTGTTATATCCATTGCAATCCTAGGCCAATAGAAGTTCTGCATAATATGTCTCTTGGTACTCTTTATGCCCATATGACCTACAAAAGGAATGTCATGGGCTATGGCTTGAAGTGCCAGCTGATGGGATCTGGGCACTACCACCTGATGTATTATCTCACCCTCTATCCCTCCCTCAGGGGTCCACTCTATATACAGTAAACCTTTGTGCCAGTATACAGACTCCCCTTTTCCTTGAGCATCAGGTGCCTCCTAAGCTACCTCCCTCAAGCCTCATAAAGTAGGATCAGAAAGCTGAACCTATCTCAACTCTATCTTTGTAACCATTCCCAGCTCCCCTTCCACAGGAAGCCTAATATCTTCTGACAGTGGTGCCTCACTGTCAGCTTGGGTACTACCACTCACCTCTGTCCTTGCAGTCACCTTGTCCACGGGAACATCAGTACCTATCAGCAGCTGTGGCTCACTTTCAGGCTCACTGAGGTTGCTGTATGAGGAGCTCCTTCCCTGAAATAGCCACATCACCAGCCCCAGATTCAGGTATGGGGGTCTGTCTGGGTGTCCCCCAGGCTACCAGAACTACCTGCCTGCCTGTCTCCAAGCCCAACTGCATGTAACTGCATGCACACAAGGTACTGCATTATCAAAACCATTTCCTATCAAGACATCTACGGGAATATCTTCAAACACAGCTACCTACTTGCTTCCTTTTCCACCCTCACAGTCAAGGTGAACCCTGGCCAAAGGTATTTGGAATGGGATCCCTCCTAAAGCTCTGATTGGAGTGGACTCCCCAAGCAAGTACTGCTCCTCTTTAACCACTGCAGGCTTCATAATGGTTATGTTAGAGGGTGTGTCTCTCTTACCAGTGGGCTGTCTTCCATCCACTAAGATAGGATACAAACTCCAGTGACAATTTGGTACTCCTGTTGTCTCCAGACAGCTTAGTACTGTCATGCTGTTATTCCCACTTGCTTGCTCCCTCACCTTTTGTTCCCCACCTTGCTTCAGTGGACATTTGTATGCTACATTACCTCTCTATTTAATTTAAAACATCTAACCCCCTGATCCTGGCTGTGTACCTGAACTGGTGGTTTCCCCTGTTACTGGTAGACTCTGTTGGGGGTGATTTAGGCTGTCCACCATGGGTTCCCTTATATCCATGTGCAGCACTGGGCATCCTGTTTTTATGCATTGATGCCCTGCTTGCTAAGTAGAGATCCACTTTCTCCCCAGCTCATTGCAGAGTTACACTCCCAGTCTGCCAACCAGATTCTCATGTCCTTAGACAAAGTATTAAGGGGTTGTTCCCTCACCAAAAGATCTACTAGTCTTTCAAAAGTAATCCAACAACCACTCCAACTCCAATAACTAATGCCCAAACATTTTATTCACAATTCCACAATAAAATAAAAAAATAGATCCAGGTCAAGCGCTTTCGTATTATCACTTCTTCAGAACAAATTCATCACCACAAACTCAGCCTTATATAATAAATTCAATTAACTCAATTAGGTACAATCCTGTCTTTTAAAGAAACATACAAAAAGTCATATACATTCTTAAAATATCTTAAAATTCTTCAAAAAACAGTGTGTATTTTATCAGATGGATATTCAAACAGACAAAACAAAATTTTTAAGAAAATATCAAACAGGTATATATATATATATATATATATATATATATATATATATATATATATATATATATATATATAAAACCTGAAACTTAACGTTTTAATGCCCTGTATTTTAATTCATGTTTAATACTGACATGCTCATTTAATCCTGGGGGTTCACTAGCATTAAGTCTTAGTTGCCATTTGACTTCAGCCCTCAATAATTTATTATTCCAATCACCACCTCTAAAATCATGACCTACCACTTCTAATATACCAAACTTAAAACTATGGCAAGGGAACATCTTAATATGTTTATATAATGCATTTTTTCATCTTTTCTCTTAATACTATAACTATGCTCATATATCCTTCTACTCAACTTCCTCTCAGTTTTACCTACGTAGAATTGTCCACATTCTGAACAAAGGGCTAAATAAACCACCCCCATAGTATTACAAGATCCACTCATAAAACTAACCTCTCTATTACAAGGACCCACAATAATTTTCGGGACATCAATAATAAACTTACAATAATCACAAGCTCCGCATCTAGAGGTACCTTTCAACTTATTATTATTGCTAGAATAATTATTTTCCAATAAATACTTTAAATTATTATTCATCCTGTATGTAAATAGGGGGTTTTCACCTATGGTTGTTAATAAATCTTTATTCCCCTTAAACATTGCCCAATTATTTTTAATAATTCTCTGAACTTCCCCTGAGGTTTCACCATATGTTAAAACCATAGCTTGTGAAAAATCATTATTCTCTTCTAACTTCTTAAATGGGATTTCCTCGTCCCTTCCTAAAAGAGGTTTATATCTCACGTCCCACTGGTCCATAAGTTCTTCTCGAATCTGTGAAACAAATAAATATGGGTAACCTCTAGCTAAAAACATTTCTAATAGTAGTCTTTCAAAAGTGATAACCTGACATCCACTCACCCACCTATGAAAATAAGTGTTTAACTCACAATATAATCACATACACGTCCATCTGCCTCGTGTTTATGCTCCCAAAACTTTTTTTTTTTGTAATCTTCAGATGTTAACCTATAACACTTAAGTAGACATTGTTCTACCCTATTATAGTTTAAACAATCAGCATCAGAAACAGCAGTTACAGCTTTGCCATGGAGTAAGGGGATCAGGAACCGAACCCAGAGCTCTTGGTCAACATTATACTGTTTACATACTCTTTCAAATAGATGCTCAAGTATATGAATAAAACTATCAAAGTCATCCCCTCTGCAAATTATGGAAAAAAAATGACTGATCTTTATTGCTTCTGGGGTCCGTTTATTCCCTTCCCCATTACCTCCATGACCCTGACGAAGTGTCAACATCTCCCTCTTATTGTGTCGCTGTTTCTCCTTTTCTTCAGCCTCAAAATGCTGCAGTTTCTCATTTTCTTTGATCTCTAAATGCAGAAGTCTCTCATTTTCTTTGATTTCCAAATGTTGCAGTTTCTCTTCAGTCTCCAAATGCCGCAATCTCTCCTTCGAATCCAACTTCAAACATTTGGTCTCCAGTTCATGCTGACATTGCTTCTCCTTTTCTTCAGTGTCCAGTTTAAGTTGCTCCAACTCCAGATGGATTTTTAAGTCCTCTGAGGAAAAGGTGAACTGTTTCTGAAGACTCCACATCCCCAACATCAAACTGGTTGTCCTCCTGGCCACTGGTCTGCTCTGCAGCTGCAATTAAGGTTGAAATCATTTAGTCTTTAGTCTGGTTAGCATGCACCAGTCCTTTGGCTTCGCTCACCTTGGGCAACTGGTTCTTTGTCAACTTACCATAATCCTCTGCTTACATCTTCGCCTGCTTTCCCTCACTAAATTAAACTAACAAAATAAATAAAATTGTTGTGAAAATAAAACTTTGAATGTTTACCTTGTGGCTGTTGAGAGCACACACACCTTCAGTGACAACTGCCCACAGGATACTGAAGTTCAATTAATATCCCACTGCTCTGACAGGCTCAACTCTATCTTTGAAATCTCTCCCAGCTCCTCTTCCACAGGAAATTTAGTAACTTCTGATAGCGGTGTGTCACTGTCAGCCTGGGTACTACCATTCATGTCTGTCCTTGTAGCCACCCTTTCCAAGGGAATATCAGTACCTACCAGCAGCTGTGGCTCATTTTCAGGCTCACTGTTACAAGGTAGCTCCCTCCCTGAAATAGCCATATCACCAGCCCCAGTTTCATGTGTGGGATCTGTCTGGATCTCCCCCAGCCTACAAGACCTACATGCCTGTCTCCAAGCCCAAATGCATGTAACTGTGTGCACTATCTGAACTGTGATAACTGTCATAGATATTTATATCAGGTTCCAAAGAAAAAACAAGCTGCTATGTGAGTTCCATCCTCTCGGTGTTGGTTATAGAATGACATCACATTTGATCACCTGACGCTGGTACAATATGCATTCAGAGCTCTGCTAAGATCTGATGCAGTATTTGAAAATTATAGAATAATTTCAAAAAACTCTACTCTTCCCTTTCAGAATTCTTTGTTTAAACATTTAATCAGTTATAATAACACTGTTGATACATTTTTATCACAAGCATCTGTACAAGTCAGTGTGACAGCTACTTGGAATTGGGACACAGTGCTTCAAAGTAAGTCTTGTTAGAAGCTCATCACCTTGCCTTGTGGAAGTAAGCATCTCAGCATCTAATCTTGCCTTGCTGTATTAATTAAATTAGCTAGGGAACAGTTATTCTTTTATGTTATGGCCTCTCTTTACCCTGAGCCAGCAATTGAGGAGCCTCAATCCTCACCACTGACACTGGTGAGAGATGGCCACTAAAAACAGGAATGAACTTACACAGTATTTTAAATGCAGCTCTCTGCATCAAGAACAATTTCCCCAAGAGCATACAGGGGACCTGCTCAAGATCTGGGGCTGGAGTCTGTTTCTCCAGATCACAAACAAGACCAACTTTGGAGCACTGTGTACCAGTTCCAAGTAGCTGACACACCCACACCTGGGTATTTGACACACACACACACACACACATACGTACTACTTGTATCCCTTCTTCCTAGACTATAAGGTGACCTCACTGCCACCAGTCAACCACTGTCAGGCTGTTACAAGGGTATCCAATTATAGTGAGTAAAATTAATAACAACATAAATGGTAGAGTGTAACCAGGCTTTTCGGAGTGGACAAGGTGTCACTAAAATAAGCACCAGTACTCAAGATTTTAAAGGTATTCTTTAAAAGACCAGCCACAATGAAAGGTATAAAATATTAATATTTAATCATAAGTACTAAAATAGAAAACATGAGAATACTAAATATCCAAGTACAATAAACATCAGAGCTTCAGCCACTGGAAAAATAAAAATAACACAGTTGGACAGATTCAAATAGATGCATAAAAAAACCCTACTTACTCTCACTATTTTTCCTGACTGCCTAAAAAATAACCGTTCCCTAGCTAACTTAATACAGAAAGGCAAGATTAGATGCTTACTTCCACAAGGTGAAGTGATGAGCTTCTAACTAAAACTGAATTGAACTGTGCAGGGAGAATAGGGCAGTGCATGTATAACATATGCCAGCATAGTTATCTGGAGTTTTGTAAATAACTTTGTGTTATTTGACTATCACACTGACTTGTACAGATGCTTGTGTTAAAAATGTATCAACAAGCAATTCACAACGAAACAGTGGAGGTATATGTATGCCTCCCAAATATGCAACAAAGTCTAGAAGATTTAGGATCTTTGCTTTGAATTGTTTACATAAGTGTTTTTATACCCCAAGTAGACTCCAAAGAATTTTTCCTCAGGTAGACAGCAAATATTGGTAGTGTGATACAGAAGAAAGAGGTAATTGGGAACATACTTCCTGGGAGTGTAATGAGTTGGTGAACTTTAAAGATTCTATGCAGACTACTCTGTCAGAGTTACTGGGTGAGAAAATTGGTGTAACTAAGGAAATTATTTTTTAGCTATGATAGAGAACCAGATTTGCCTAGATACAGTAAGGTCTTGCTGAGTCTAATTGTGGTGGCTTCCAAAAAAAAACAGTTACTAGAAAACAGAAATCAAAGTCTAAACAACTATACCTAGCGAATATAATAACAGAGATAAAACAACTGGAATTGGGATGTTTTAGAAAAGGGTAGGAGCAAATTACATAGAAAAAATCGGAATTGTGGGAATAATACATGTAGAGGAGGAATGAAGTTTAAAAGAAGGCAGGTTTGAAATAACTATGTAATGCTTGACAATGACTGGATAGATTATAAGTAATGTATAATGTTTGCAACTAAAATGATGTCAATACGGTTTGTTTTCATTTATATAAATGTATGATTGCCTATGTCATATGTGATAATTTAATAAAGATGTTTCTTGTTAAAAAATACCTTTTGCTAACAAAGTCTGCAAACTGGGTATGGTATTAAGTCACTCTATGACACCCAAACTCTCAAAAACAAACTCTTCTTTGAACAACATAATAGTTTTAGGTGGAATATAATTACATGCCAGCATAATCATCATCCCTTACTACCACAAATCTGCTATTATTATCCCCCCATTGTTATTGGAGCATACCTTGCAATTAATATAAACACCCCTCTTTTCCTTTGTCCTTGACATTCTGCTGAATATCCATCCTGAAATCCTTTGTTTATCAACATCAGATGTTCAGTTCTTTCCAAATGTATATCCTGTAACACCACTATTTGCACTCTTCATTTCTTAATATAATTATGTATACTTTTTTTGTCTATACCTGTGAGACCATTCACATTCCAAGACAATATGGAAAGTGCTGCCATTATAAGGTCATTATCCCTACCTGTTATATAACAGCTTTTTAAATGAGTATTTCCAGCTTTTGTGATGCATGCACCCACTAATGTTTGACAGATTGATCCTTAATGCACTTTTTTCTTATAAACTTTGGAACGTATGTCATATTTTACAAGACTTTATGTTTTAATGAAAACCCTCAAACAAAAAAACACACACCCTTAGAACACCACAAAACCTGTTAACTTAATACAAACACAAAACTATGTACATCTTCAAATAATGAACATTAGCCCTCCTAATAAGAAAAATTGCCCCAGATAGACAGTGAAAGGGAAGGCAGATTTTGAACAATGTGTGTAATGTTCATTGATAAAAAGAAAACAACTATACTTCATTTCAATAAAAAAATGAAAACTGTCACTAAGGTTTGTTTTCTGTTAATGTATGTAAACTCATGTTACTATTTAAAATATGTTTCTTAAATCATATTTTTTTAAAAAGTACATGTAATTTACTACTTCTAAATGAAGGGTTGGTGCAAAGGGACATGCTAATCTTGTGAAAAATCAAAATGTTTCCCAATACATCAGTGGTTGCAGTTCTGAGGTCCTGCTAGCATATGTCACAATCACCAAGAAAAGTGTCTTCAAAGATAATTATGTGATAAAGGCCAAACCAGCTGGTCCAAAGGGGGCCAGATTAGCTTCTTTAAAACTGAGGTCCCATGGTGGAGCAGTGTCCCTCCTGAGGAGGGATAAGATGCAGGACCCCTTTTAAAAGTTATTTGACTGGTTACTGAGAATACAAGGGAGGATCCAGGTGTAGGCTGAGAAAGTGGATGCATGTTGGTGTTAAACCCTATTTTCATTATTATGTACTGTGTGTGCGTCAGGCTAGTTCAGGACTAAACTTTGCCTTATGGCAGTTCCAGACCAGCCAGCTCATAGCTAAGAGTCGAAGAATTCCAAAGCTGCTGTTTGCTGTGATCTTTAAATTACTGTTGCATTGTAATAGTTCCATTACCTAGAAAAATAAATATGTTTTCATTTCTTGATTTGACTTTACATTTATTTTAACAGTCTGTATCTCCTTTAGCAAAGTTTTTAAATCATATATTAGTAATTCTAGTACATAGTTGCACTGTATTGTGCTGTTTAAGTGGTGTAGCTGTTGGTATTAAACCCTGCTTTCATTTGTACGTACTGAGTGTATGTCAGGATAGTTCAGGACTAGTCAGGCCAG